>NC_057814.1:333854391-334154391 GCF_018294505.1 Triticum aestivum
CCACACGATCGTGATCGAACGACCGAGAGCATGGAGGTGACTTAGATGGGTTATTGAGCTGTTTGGAGGGGGGTTTTGTTGCAACACACAAAAGGACTTTGCGGTTACCCGGTTAACCGTTGGAGCATCAAACGACCTCCAAATGGAACGAAACTTGACAGGTGGTCTACCGATGGTGTACCAAGGCCACTTGACAAACCTCGGTCCATTCCGAGAACATTTAACACCCTCTCACGGAAAGAAACAAGAGGGGTGCGCCGGTGCATGTGGGAGTGCCGGATTGCAAAACGGACAACGGGGAAAATGCTCGGATGCATGAGACGAACACGTATGCAAAAGAGATGCGCATGATGACATGATATGAGATGCATGACAAAAAAATGCAAAACGAAAAACAAAACCCAACCACAGAGGGAATATCATAACACATAGTCGAAAATGGCAAGAGTTGGAGTTACAAATATGGAAAGTTACATCCGGGGTGTTACAGTCTTCTCCCTCAAGAGGAAACCCACAAGGGAAGATACATGAGCTAAGCTCTAATGTCTAGATCTATTCTTAGCTTCCTCTAAATGGAGGATGAAGAGGAGTATATATAGGTCCAAGGGATGAAGGGGTAAGGAGGGGCGAAATGGGAATACAAGGCAAAGCCCAACAGCCACACGCAGGAGGCCCCGTGCGCACGGGGTAAGAGGAGCCCATGCGCACGGGGTATCCAGAGACCTGCCGCGAGGGCCCGTGCGCACGGGGTCCATGAGGCCCGTGGACACGGGGGTCCCGTGGGCACGATACACTCCCGTGCGCACGGGGTCTTCAGGACCGCCAGCCTGGGAGGCCCGTGGGCACGGGGTCGGAGGGGCCCGTGGACACGGGGTCGCCTGGGAGCTGCTGCCTTCTTCTTGGCGCTTCCTTCTCCGCTTCCGGGCTTCCCTCTTGGATGGGGTAGATGTTCTCTTCCGCATGAGCTCGTCCTTGCTAAGTGTGAAGCTCCGACAATACCTATGCATGCACAAGGAAGGAATGTCAAGTAGTATACCATCCTCAAAAGGGTCAAGTGAACACGTGTAAAGGAGAAGATTCACCTTTATGTATGTGAAGTAGATGTCGCACGTGTCACTTGCCAAATGGACTCTTGACTTGGTGATGTCCATAGGATGCTTCGCATCATCCCCTCCCCCTTGGGAAAGATCCGACCTTGGATCGAAATCCAAATCACCATGGGAAAGAGATGATGTTGCCGTGTAGAAGTTGACGATCACCAAGCATGCATCATCTTGTAGTTTCAAATGGGCACTCTCCAATGTCGCACCGTCTTGTAATTCTTTCAAAAGGAGCAAAGATAACAAGCACTTGGAAAAACAAATGTGGTTGGCGTAAGAGCAAAACCAAGCATTCAAGAGGTGATTCACCCAACAAGTGTTATCATTAAGCATAGCATATGGTTTAACAAAGAAGTGTGGCATGGCATTTAAGCATATAAGGTGAGCACAATCAAGGACATCATGGAAACAAGCATGGAAATGAGAGGTAGATATGCAAATATGTGTGACAAGTGAACAAGCATCTACCTCAAGGTCATAGCAAGAATGCACAAAGTTCTCAACAAATGGTCTATGGTATGCATAGGAATCATTCACAACACCAAATATAGCGAAATGTCTAAACACATGGGGCAAGTGCAAGACAATCCAAGCATAATGTGCATAGGGTGTAGCGAAGATATCGTGGCACTCAACACAAAGTAAAGAGCAATTGTTCAACATGTGTGAGGCAATCAAGTCAATCATGTGACAAACATGTAGATGGTTGTCATCAACCGCATGAAATAAGCAAGGATGAATCATTGGTGATGCAACATAAACAAGCATATCAATCATGTCGTGCAAACTAGTGGAGCGAAGATGCAACACACTAGAGGAAATCATGGCAATGATGTCATGTGAGTAAATAATAGGCATAGGCAATGCACATGACATATCGCAAGTATGAACACAAAGCAAGATCATGGTATCATCATAGGAATGGGTCATAGGGGGAACATGGCAATAACAAGCAATATCTCCACCAAGCTTGCACATACACATACAAGTATGAGAATCAAGAAACATGTGTAATGCAAAGCATGGGTCACAAATGCATGACAAAGGCATAGGAATGATCATATCAAGCAGAGTGAACATGGAAATATGGGCATCAAGTGAGAAGTGGTATATAACCCATAGCCATGTGATAGAGGAGATGCACGAAGTCTTTGCGCGAGGGTAGTTGTGGGAATGAGAATCCACGGAATCCCAAGTCATCATTGCTCTCTAGAGCTCGTTTCGTCAACTCATGGGATTGTGAGGTTGACGAGTGTTCATGGGTACCTACACAAAAGAGAGACAAACGAAAGAACGTGTGATACGGGGCTAACCCGGTGTAGGCCGATCTTTCACGATTGGAGTGGGTTCCCTCGAAGAACACAATGAAAACGGGGAAGAACACAGAGAAATCACAAGGGGGAACACTCAAGAACAAGTCCAATCACACATCCACTAGACAATCAAACACACAAGATCCACAAGGTACATGAACAACAAAGGGAAAGATACAAGGTAAGGTTCATCTCCATGAGGAGGTCTTGAAGGGGGGCCACCCAAGAGGGGGTCTTGATGATATATCCCGCGGAATCTTCTCCTAGATGGAGGTCTTGGCCTCCATAAGGAGTAGTAGTCTCTCTCTCTCAAGAGTAGAGTGGTACAAGGAGCAAAGCTCTCTATCAAATGAGCTATCACTTTGCTAACCCTAACTAGGAGGAGGGGGAGTAGTATATATAGTCAAATCCATGAAGGGGTAAGTGGGAAAGAGAGATACATGGGCCTCTGGACCGTGGCTGCGCGCAGGCAGGCGCCGGATGTCCGGGCTGGGGGCCGGATTTCCGGGGCTTCGCGAGGCACCGGATGTCCGGGCTGAAGTGGCCAAACTTCGGGTGCGTTCTGTCGTCGATGCCGGATTTCCGGGGGAAAGGCCGGATGTCCGGGCTTTGGCGAGGCGCCGGATGTCCGGGGCTGGCGCCAGATGTCCGGCCGCTGATGCTGTTGGTCGTGTGTTGGTGCAGCTCCTTGGCAGCTGCACAGGCGCCGGATGTCCGGCCGCTGTAGCTTCAGCAGCTCCGTCTTCTTCCGGCGTCGCTTCCAGGCTTCCCTCGCGGATGGTGTAGTTTTTCCTTGTTGTTTGCACTCCTCCTCGTCGTCCGTAGTGTTCCGACAATACCTATGCATGCACACGAGTGGAGTGTCAAGTAGTATACCATCCTTGAAGGTGTCAATTGAGCACGTGTAAAGGAGATGATTCACCTTTGTGTATGTGAAGTAGATGTCACACGTGTCACTCGCCAAACGGACTCTTGACATGGTGATGTCCATAGGATGCTCCGCATCATCTCCCCTCCCTTGGGAAAGATCCGACCTCAGATCGAAAACCAAATCACCATGGGAAAGAGATGGCTTCGCCGTGTAGAAGTGGACATTCACCAATTACTTGTCATCTTGAAGCTCAAAATGGGCACTCTCATATGTCACACCGTCTTGTGATTCCTTCAAAAGGAGTAAGGACAACAAACACTTGGAAAAACAAATGTGGTTAGCGTTAGTGCAAAACCAAGCATTCAAGAGGTGAGTCACCAAACAAGTGTTGTCATCATGCAAAGAATATGGTGTGACAAAGGATTGTGACATGGCATGTAAGCATATCAATCGAGCACAAACAAAGATATCATGGGGACAAGCATGTAAATGTGAGGTAGTGATGCAAATATGTGTGTCAAGAGAATAAGCATCTACCTTAAAGTCAAAGCAAGCATTCACAAATTGCTCAATGAAAGGTCTATGGTAGGCATATGAATCATTCACAACACCAAATAAAATGAAGTGTCTAAACACATGGTTCAAGTGCAAGACAATCCAAGCATAATGTGCATGGGGTGTAGTGAATATCGTGTGGCACTCAACACAATGGAAAGAGCAATTGTTCATCATGTGTGAGGCAATCAAGGCAAGTATGTAGCAATCAATCGGACATGGCATATGTAAAGTGATGACATTGTTGCAACCAAACATATGAGAGGAGCAAGTAATCCAAGAATTGGATGCAACACACAAGGCATATATATCATGATGCATGGGACGGTGAAAATGACAAGTCGAAGCAAGATCTCTAACAAGTGTGCAATCAAGTGGTCCAAGATGAACAATAAGTCTCATGGTGCAAGCAACACAAGTAGTATGATCCGCAATATCCATGCTCAAGAAAGATATCACCTTGACGGCGTGTCCTTGTGCATTCTTCACAATGCCGAAGTGGTAGGAAAGGTGGTGTAGAAAGGAGTCGTGGTCGAATGTATGAGGCTTGCTCTCAAGAGCTCGAATGGTCAACTCACGTGAAGAGGAAGTCGACACAAAGTCCAAGTATCCTACACATGGACACAATAAAAGAAAGAACGTGTGCGCATGGTAGATAAACACATCATCCATCATGATGGTTCTCTTCTTTTGCACATAACCATTAGAAGCACAAGTGCATGAATAATATGATGCAACAATGGCTATATTCATGGCACGAGGTATATGGTGCAAAGAGGTAAGACAAGCATGCTTCACAAGGAATATGTCAAAATCTCCAATTATATGTGAGAACGCTATGGGGGCAAACTCATTATCAAGACTAAAGGCATTGTTGCACTCAATACATGTCAAATCATCTAGCATGAGGGAGGCAACATATGGAGAGATATGACAAGAAGCAATAGCAATCATGTGCAAAGCATGTAGATAGTTGTCATCAACCACATGAAATGAGCAAGTATGAATCATCGGTGATGCAACAAGGCAATCAATAGTAATCACTCGTGCAAACTAGTGGAGCGAAGATGCAACACACTAGAGGAAATCATGGCAATCATGTCATGTGAGCAAAGAATAGGCATAGGCAATGTACATGACATATCGCAAGCACGAATACAAATCAAGATCATAGTATCATCATAGGCATGGGGCACAAAGCAAACATGGCAATAACAAGTGATATCTCCACGACGCTTGCAAATACACATACAAGTACTAGAATCAATCATCATGTGTAATGCAAAAAGCATGGGTCACAAATGCATGGTAAAGACATATGAATAAGCATGTCATGCAAAGTGAACATGGCAAGATGGGCATATAATATGTAATGGAGAATAACCCATAACCATGTGAGGGTCATGTAGAATGAATGCGTGAAGACTTCGCGTGAAGAGATCGGTGGGAAAGGCAATCCATGGGATCCCAAGTCATCATTGATCTCTAGAGCTCGTTTTGTCAACTCGTGGGATTGCGAGGTTGACAAGTATTCATGGGTACCTACACAAAAGAGACACAAACCAAAGAAATTGTGCGCGTGGTAAATGTACACATCATCCATCATGATGTGTATGTGCACATGTGAGTTAGCACAAGATAAGCATCGCTCAAAGAAATTTGATGCATGGTATAAGAACATGTCATCCATCATGAAAAAATAGTTATTGTGTATGACACGATGGGGATGCAAATTTAGCATAGAAGTATATGGCACATCAATAGCATGTTTATTCATGGGAAGCATATTGTGCACACAAGTATTGGGATCATGCAATGGATAGGATGAATCAAAATCTCCTAAAATGTATGAGGAAACTATGGGGGTCTCCTCATGAGCAATATCGGAAACATCAAATGGAGAAAATGGACAACATCCAAAACAATGCATATCCGAAGCTAGTTGTTCATGGCATGGCATATGAGATAAATGATGCAAAGGAAGCATATCAATATCATCACAAGAAAAACAAATGCCACTAACCATGGGCTTGTCATCTATGCCATAAGTGCAAATTGGGTTAATTTTAATGGCATATGCATAGTCACTATGAAGAGATTGCAAATATGACATATTGTTGATCTCATGCATAGCATGACAAGTCAAGCGGATTGTCAAACATGATGTGACCTAAAGAATTGTCACAAGAAATCCTATGCAACATGGCATCACAACCAATAGACTCCACATGACAATCATCAAACTCATCATAAATGGTTAAATCATCGCATGGGGAAATCATACTAGAATGAAGCATGGTAATAGGTTGATCAACATCATGCAAGCAATCAATGTTAAGAATGTCCACTAGTGGGACTAGAGCATCACCTTCACCTATGTTGTCGTTCTCATTCCACTCAAGAGGTGTAGGTGAGGTGGCAAAGATCAAAGGGTGGTCATCTTCATCTTGATGGAACCATGTGGGGGTGCATCATATTCCACCATGGCCATCGTCTTGTCCAAAGGAAGGACGTAGTCATCGCGTATCGACGCGTCATCATATATGGGACCTAGCACCAAATGAGAAGGCACAATAGAGGTAGAGGTTAAGTTGTTAGAAATCGAAGTGACCTCACTCTCTCTATGTGGTGGTTCACTCACTCCCTCAAGGTAGGTGCACTCAAAGTCACATATGGTGGAGTCACTCATCTCACTCAAGTGGTGGGGGTTGTGGCTCTCCTCACATGGGAATTGGGGCAACGCGTCATATATGGGGCTAGTGGTGAAGACACTCTCACTCTCAATATGGTGGCACAAGTCACTCAAGTCATCATACGTCACCGCGGTCGAAGGGAAAATCCCATGCTCAACCATCTCGTCGTTGTCACCGTGGATGAAGGCCAAAGATGGCACATCATCACTCTCGCCTCCTAAGATGGAAGCATCATCCTTGCTCGTCACCAAGTCACTCGCCTCCAAAGAGTGGTCCTTGAAGGTCTCCGTAGTTGTACTCGTCGCCGCACCATCTTGAAAA
Source organism: Triticum aestivum (assembly GCF_018294505.1). NCBI lineage: Eukaryota > Viridiplantae > Streptophyta > Magnoliopsida > Poales > Poaceae > Triticum > Triticum aestivum. The sequence continues at coordinate 333,861,245 of NC_057814.1, forward strand.
AGAGTCGTGGAGGACTCGGCATCATCAATGCCACAAAGAGGGATGGCGGTGAAGTCGAACTTGGGAGCATCGTCTTGGAGCTCATCGGGCTTGGACATCTTGGTGGTACTAGCCTCATGCTCGTCGTCTTTGAGTTTGGTCTTCGAGAAGTGTGCTTGGGGTGGAGAAGCCTTGGCCTTCATGAGTTCTTGTTCCGCCTTGAGAGCACCAATGTAGTTGTCGTCGAGCAACTTGTAGTTCTCGAGGAAGATAGTCTTGGAGATGTCGTTGTTCAATCCCATCATGAAGTGGAACTTCATTGACATGGGGTCGTCCACGCTGGCTCGTCGCAAGGCTTTCTTCATCTCCTTGAAGTACTCGTCGATGGACTTGGATCCTTGGATGGTGTTCTCCAATTGGCATAGAAGTTGTTCCGTGTAGGTTGGAGGCACAAACTCTCGCCGCAAACCTCTCTTCGTCTTGGGCCAACTCATGTCGTAGCTCTCCGAAGGTGTGTGAAACCACCATGTTGAGGCATAGTCATGGAAGTTTCTTGTGGCGCACTTCACTTGATCTTCGGGAGGAACTTGATGTAGCTTGAGGTAGTCGTCCATTAGGTGCTCCCACTCGAGATACTCCTCGGGTTCTTGAGTTCCATAGAAAGGAATCGCGTGGTCGATGTCGAGGTCATAGTAGCTCGTGGAAGTCGCGGACTTGAGCTTGGGGAGCTTCTCTTGAGCGTAGTCTTGAGGTGCTTGTTAGCGAAGATGCCGTATGTCCGTAGGCGAAGATGCCTTGAAGTCGCTTGCCGAAGATGCCAAGGGAGATGGTGAAGTCGTTGAGCGGTTGTCGGTGTTGAGCTCTTGACCTTCAGGTTCGTGGTGGTGATGGTGTCGATGCCGATGTGACCTTGCCTGAGATGGTAGCTCGGAGGCATGTGCTCTTGAGTGTCTTCTCGAAGATGAGGAAGATCACTTGTAGGACTTGATGAGGGCTTTGATCTCCTCCATTTGAGCATTCATCTTGGCGTCGTTGGAGTTGTTCGTGTTATCGAACTCGTTGTTGTTGTTGTAGACCGAGGGTGAAATACCTTGCCTATCCATCACAAGACTCGAGTAGAGGTGAGTAGGAAATGAGATAAACAATACCAAGTTACCTTTTCCCAAAGTTGAGGATGTATCCCGTTTCACTCAATGTTAGATGAAAGAATAGTGGAATTGGTACCAGACTTGTTCACACACGCCTACAAACTAAAGCTTATGGAGTAGCTTGGTGAGGATAGTGGCACAAAAATTTAATGCAAAATGTTAGCAAGAGTCAATAATGTTGAAAGAGATTCACAAATTCGCAAGTGAAACAAGTAGACCAATAGCAATGAATGGCACACGGAAACACACACACACGGATAGATAAATGAGGTCGTGCAACCAAGGAATGAGCACAAAATGTGGAGTCCACGGAAAACGCTCGTGTTGCACAACTCAAGAGAGATGCTAGCATGATTGCTCAATAGGCGGATACGACACTTGTGCACAACCTATAAGATGCAAAATGGATAAACTTTCTATCCCAAGTATGGTATGTATGTATGGTTCCCGGTGTTTCTCACACAATGATCCAAGATGATCAAGTATGATACGATATGATATATTGTGATGCTATGGCTATTGCTTACAAGCTCTTTGTTCACTCTTTTTCTTTGCTTAAAAGCTTTTTTTATATGGCCACTTTGCGAAATGCACAAACCAAGATAGCAATTGTGTATATGCGGGAACAATCTTTGTGACACAAGAGATTATATGGTAATACCAATATGATATGGTATGTATGCAATGGAAGGGTGGATCACTAATGTGCACAAGTAACGTGGCCCGGCAATACTCAAATGGCTAGTCTCGATAGGCAAGTGATGCAAAATGGGCTAGGGGTTCACAATGTAATGGTAAGGGAGAATGTACAATGATGTCGTCGAGGTTACCGTCCGTGTCGATGATGTGAGGCGGTGTTGTCGATGTGAACCCGTTCCTAATTAGCCGAAACACCTTAGGAAACGGAAAAAACACAACTCAAAATCTCAAGGACAAAAGTCAAATGTTGGTAGCGGGAATGCGGTGGTGGTTTTGCGGAAGCTCAATGGGATTGCGAAAATGCAATGATGGGTTTTAGGACGCAATGCGGAAGTCGAGGGTGACTATACATGGTGTCGGAGTTGGAAGCATGGTCCCTAAGTAGCCGAAACACCTTAGGAGACACAACTCACAACACAAACAAAATTGGGTTAAGTTGGGATGGCGGAAGTGTATGGTGGGCAAGCCTATGCGGAAGTTATGGTGGTGGTTGATGAAGAAGCAACCATCCCCAAGTAGCCTAAACACCTTAGGAGACTCGAATCGCAACTCAAACAACCACTAAAGCTATAAGGAAAAAATTTCTTAGGTTGCGGAAGGCTATGGTGGTTTTGCGGAAGTTATGGTGGAAGCCCTAGGCAAACATGCCAAAGTTCCAAAATTTTGATGAAGTCAAAAGGCTATGTAACCTATCTAGATGGATAGAGGATGTCAATAGCTACTCAACGAGCTAAAGAACGCGAAAATCGGACTCCGGATGTGGAAGTTAGGGTCAAAACAGTGAAACACGGGAGGCTGAAATCTACAGGGGTCGGACATCCGGGGTTGTGTCCGGATTTCCAGGTGTCAGTGTCCAAAACCGTGCAGATTTGGTGCTCCAGGAGCCGGATGTCCGGCTTGGGGCCCGGATGTCCGGCCCGACGATTCCAGATCAGGATTTGGACTTCGAAACTCGATTTGGGGCGGAAATTGATGATTTCTGGGGCAAAATTGCGGAGATTTTGTGGATGGAAAGGGGGAAAAAGCTAGATCCACTTGAAACCAAGCAAATCCACGGATCAAAATCAACAAAACATCATCAAACTAACAAATCACAAAAAATATTGGGGGCTATTTTTGGTGGGGATTTTCGAATTTAAGACGAACACAAATAAAACAAGGCTAGAAAACGGTGGGAGGGACTCCAAATACTTGATCAACGTGGCTCATGATACCATATGATACGGGGCTAACCCGGTGTAGGCTGATCTTTCACGATTGAAGTGGGTTCCCTCGAAGAACACAATGAACACGGGGAAGAACGGAGAGAAATCACAAGGGGAAACACTCAAGAACAAGTCCAATCACACATCCACTAGACAATCAAACACACAAGATCCACAAGGTACATGAACAACAAAGGGAAAGATACAAGGTAAAGTTCATCTCCATGAGGAGGTCTTGAAGGGGGCCGCCCAAGAGGGGGTCTTGATGATATATCCCGCGGGATCTTCTCATAGATGGAGATCTTGGCCTCCATAAGGAGTAGTAGTCTCTCTCTCAAGAGTAGAGTGGTACAAGGAGCAAAGCTCTCTATCAAATGAGCTATCACTTTGCTAACCCTAACTAGGAGGAGGGGGAGCAGTATATATAGTCTAAGCCACGAAGGGGTAAGTGGGAAAGAGAGATACATGGGCCTCTGGCCCGTGGCTGCGCGCAGGCAGGCGCCAGATGTCCGGGCTGGGGGCCGGATGTCCGGGGCTTCGTGAGGCGCCGGATGTCCGGGCTGAAGTGGCCAAACTTCGGGTGCGTTCTGTCGTTGATGCCGGATTTCCGGGGGAAGGGCCGGATGTCCGGGCTTTGGTGAGGCGCCGGATGTCCGGGGCTGGCGCCGGATGTCTGGCCGCTGATGCTGTTGGCCGTCTGTTGGTGCAGCTCCTTGGCGGCTGCACAGGCGCCGGATGTCCGGCCGCTGTAGCTTCAGCAGCTCCGTCTTCTTCCGTCGTCGCTTCCAGGCTTCCCTCGCAGATGGTGTAGTTGTTCCTTGGCGTTTGCACTCCTCCTTGTCGTCTGTAGTGTAATGACAATACCTATGCATGCACACGAGTGGAGTGTCAAGTAGTATACCATCCTCGAAGGTGTCAAGTGAGCACGTGTAAAGGAGATGATTCACCTTTGTGTATGTGAAGTAGATGTCGCACGTGTCACTCGCCAAACGGACTCTTGACATGGTGATGTCCATAGGATGCTCCGCATCAACGTGTGTGCGTGGTAAATGTACACATCATCCATCATGATGTGTATGTGCATGTGTGAGTTAGCACAAGGTAAGCATCGCTCAAAGAAATTTGATGCATGGTATAAGAATATGTCATCCATCATGAAAGAATAGTTTTTTTGATAGAAATCATCAAAGAATAGTTGTTATGTATGACATGATGAGGACAGAAATCAAGTATGCAATTATATGGCACATCAATAGCATTCTTATTCATGGGAAGCATATGGTGCACACAAGTAGTGGGATCATGCAATGGATAGGATGAATCAAAATCTCCTAAGATGTATGAGGAAACTATGGGGGCCTCCTCATGAGGGGAAACATCATATGGAGAAAATGGACAACATCCAAAACAATGCATACCCGAAGCTAGGTAGTCATGGCATGGCATATGAGATAAATTATGCCAAGGGAGCATATCAATATCATCACAAGAGAAACAAATGCCAATCACCATGGGCTTGTCATCTATGCCATATGTGCAAATTGGGTTTATTTTAATGGCATATGCATAGTCACTATGATGAGATTGCAAATATGATATACGGGAGATCTCATGCATAGCATATGACAAGTCAAGCGGATTATCAAACATGATGTGACCAAGAGAATTATCACAACAAATCCTATGTAACATGGCATCACAACTACTAGACTCCTCATGGCAATCATCAAACTCATCATAAATGGGTAAATCATTGCATGGGGAAATCATACTAGCATGAAGCATGGCAATAGGTGGATCAACATCATGCAAGCAATTGATATCAAGAATGTCCACTAGTGGGACAAGAGCATCACCTTCACCTTTGTTACCTTGTTCATTCCACTCAAGTGGTGTAGGTGAGGTGGGAAAGACCATATCGTGGTTATCTTCATCTTGATGGAACCATGTGGGGGTGCATCATATTCCACCATGGCCATCGTCTTGTCCAAAGGGAGGACGAAGTCATCACGAATCGGCGCGTCATCATATATGGGACCTAGCACCAAATGAGAAGAAACAATAGAGGTAGAGGTCAAGCCGTTAGTGTTGAAAGTGGTCTCACATGACCTATCAACTATATCACTCTCTCTATGTGGTGGTTCACTCACTCCCTCAAGGTAGGTGCACTCAATGTCGCATATGGTGGAGTCACTCAACGCACTCAAGTGGTGGTGGTGGTGGCTCTCCTCACATGGGAATTGGGGCAGCTCATCATATATGGGGCTAGTGGTGAAGTCACTCTCACTCTCAATAATGTGGCAAAAGTCACTCAAGTCATTATATGTCGCCGTGGTCGAAGGGAAAATCCCATGCTCAACCGTCCCATAGTCGTCGCCGTGGATGAAGGCCGAAGATGGCACATCATCACTCTCGTCGTGGATGAAGGCCGAAGATGGCACAACATCACTCTCGCCGTGGATGAAGGCCGAAGATGGCACGTCATCACTCTCGTCGTGGATGAAGGCCGAAGATGGCACCTCATCACTCTCATCGTGGATGAAGGCCGAAGATGGCACAACATCACTCTCGTCGTGGATGAAGGCCGAAGAGGGCACATCATCACTCTCGTAGTCTTATAGTGTGGTCGTTGCGAAGTGAGCTCGGGGTCGAGTAGACTTGGCCTTCTTGAGTTCTTGCTCTGCCTTGAGAGCGCCAATGTAGTTGTCGTCGAGGGACTTGTAGTTCGCGAGGAAGATAGTCTTGGAGATGTCGTTGTTCAATCCCATCATGAAGTAGAACTTCATCCAAATGGGGTCATCCATGCCAGCTCATCGCAACGCAATCTTCATCTCCTTGAAGTACGCGTTGATAGACTTGGATCCTTGTATGGTATTCTCCAATTGGCGTTGAGGATGTTCCGTGTAGGTGGAAAGCACAAATTCTCGCCGCATCACTTTCTTCGTCTTGGACCAACTCATGTCGAAGCTCCCTGAAGGTGAGTGAAGCTACCAAATCAACACATAGTCGTGGAAGGTACTTGTGGCGCACTTCACTTGAGCTTCGAAGGGTACTTGATGTAGCTTGAGGTAGTCGTCCATCTTGCACTCCCACTCGAGGTATTCATCGGGGTCATTAGTCCCAAAGAATGGAATCTCGTCGGCGATGTTGAAGTCGTTGTAGCTCGAGGGAGTAGCGGACTTGAGCTCGTGGAGTAGGCGAAGATGCCGTGCATCGGAAGGAGAAGATGCCTTGAAGTCACTTGGCAAAGATGCCAAAGGTGTCGAAGGAGCCGCAACCTTGTAGTCGATGTTGATGTACTGTATGGCCCGTGCGCACGGGGTCGTCGGAGGCCGTGTGCATGGGGGTCGAGGGCCCGTGTGCACGGGGGTGGCAGAGCAGCCAACTCTCGTCCAGTAGGTCGCTCTTCATGGTCTTGTCGATGCCGATGCTTGTGTGTACTTGCCGGAGATGGTAGCACGGAAGTCTTTGCACTTGAGCGTCTTCTCGAAGATGAGGAAGATCGCTTGTAGGACTTGATGAGGGCTTTGATGTCCTCCATTTGAGCTTGCATCTTGGTGTCGTTGGAGTTGTTCGTGGCATCGAACTCGTCGTTGTTGTTGTAGACCGAGGGTGAAATGCCATGCCTATCCATCACAAGACTCAAGTAGAGGTGAGTAGGAAATGAGATAAACAATACCAAGTTACCTTTTCCCAAAGTTGAGGATGTATCCCGTTTCACTCAATGTGAGATGAAAGAATAGTGGAATTGGTACCGGACTTGTTCACTCACACCTATTAAGTAAAGCTTATGGAGTAGCTTGGTGAGGATAGTGGCACAAAAATTTGATGCAAAATGTTAGCAAGAGTCAATAATGTTGGAAAAGATTCACAAATTCGCAAGTGAAACAAGTGGACCAATAGCAATGGGTGGTACACGGAAACACACACACGGATAGATAAATGGGGTCGTGCAACCAAGGAATGAGCACAAAATGTGGAATCCATGGAAAACGCTCGTGTTGCACAACTCAAGAGAGACGCTAGCACGATTGCTCAATAGGCGGATATATACGACACTTGTGCACAACCTATAAGATGCAAAATGTATGAGCTTTCTATACCAAGTATGCTATGTGTATGATGTTCCCGTTGTTCTTCTCAAGGTGATCCAAGATGATCGCATATGACAATCTTATGTGCAATGTGGTGTGATGCTATGGCACTTGCTTACAAGCTCTTTGATCTCTTTTCTTTTGCTTAAAAGCTTATTCTTTTTTTTTTGATATGACCACAATGCAAAATGCACAAACCAAGATAGCAATTGTGTATATGCGGGAACAATCTTGGGACACAAGGGATGATATGATGATACTAATATGATATGTATGTATGCAATGGAAGGGTGGATCACTAATGTGCACAAGTAACGTGGCCCGGCAATACTCAAATGGCTAGTCTCGATAGTCAAGTGACGCAAAATGGGCTAAGTGGTTAACAATGTAATGGCAAGAATGTACAATGAAGGGATACCACGATACCAAGATGATATAGAGGTTATCGTTCTTGCTTACGGTTAGGGTGTCAAAATGGTGAAGTGGTCGATGTCGATGACGACTTCGTGGCGATGATGAGTGGCGGTATTCTTGATGTAGATACCAAGATGATGTAGACCCGTCCCTAAATAGCCGAAACACCTTAGGAAACGGTAAAAACCGCAAACTCAAAATCTCCCAAGGAAAATGTCAAATGGCGGTAGCGGAATGCGTTGGTGGTTCCGGAGTTAGCAATGCGGAAGTGGTGGTGGTGGTTGATGAAGGAGCAACCGTCCCTAAGTAGCCGAAACACCTTAGGAGACTCAAGTCACCACTCAAACAACCACAAATGCTATATGGATCAAAATTGGGTTAGGTTGCGGAAAGCTATGGTGGTTTGGCGGATGATATGGTGGAGGGCCTAGGGAAAGATGCCAAAATGTCAATTTTTTTATGGATTCAAATGGTGCTGGAGCCTATCTAGGTGGATGGGGGATGTCAATAGCTACTCAACGAGCTAAAGAACGTGAAAATCGGATTCCGGGTGTGGAAGTTATGGCCGAAACGGTGAAGTGCACGCGGCTGCTGTAGGGGGGCCGTGCGCACGTGGTCTAGGGCCCGTGGGCACGGGGTGCCGTGCGCACGGTACACACACCGAGGGCACGGGGTCACCTGGGACACGCGGGTTTGGCGGATTTCTTCCCGATCTGGGCTCCAAATGGATGGATCTCGTTGCTGGGGTTTAGTTCGGGGTATGGGGGTGGTATGGGAGGGTGGGAGGTCGAAGTGACAGCGGCCGAAGCGCACTGGAGGGGTCGTGCGCACGGGGTCTCTCTAGCCCGTGTGCACGGGGTGCTCTGTGAGCGGACGAACTGCTCCGGATCCGTGGGTAATCTCGAAATTGGGGTCAAAATCGAAGGATGGAAGGTAGGGGAAGGTGGAGGAAAGCTAAATCCACTTGAAACCAAGCAAATCCATGGATCAAATCCAACAAAACCTCATCAAATCAACAAATCACAAAAAAAATTGGGGCTATTTTTTGGTGGGGAATTTTCGAATTTAAGACGAAATCACACAAAACAAGGCTAGAAAACACGAAAGGGGGCTCCAATTTCGTGAGAAACCATGGCTCATGATACCAAGATGTTGTAGGATGGAACCCTATGGGGAGATCTTTCACGAATTGGAGGGGGAATCCCCAAGACAAGATGAACACAAGAGAGAAAACACTCAAGAACAAGTCCAATCACACATCCACTAGACTCACAATCACACAAGATCCACAAAGGTACAAGAACAACAAAGGGAAAGATACAAGGTAAAGTTCATCCCAAATCCTATGAAGGAGATGAGGGCTTGATGATTCACTTGGGGAATCCTTCTCCCTTTGGAGGTCTTGATGATCCTAGGGATCCTTCTCCCTTAGGAGGTCTTGCACTCCAAGGGAGTCTTCTCCCTCAAGAGGAAACCCACAAGGGGAGATACATGAGCTAAGCTCTAATGTCTAGATCTATTCTTAGCTTCGTCTAAATGGAGGATGAAGAGGAGTATATATAGGTCCAAGGGATGAAGGGGTAAGGAGGGGTGAAATGGGAATACAAGGCAAAGCCCAACAGCCACACGCAGGAGGCCCCGTGCGCACGGGGTAAGTGGAGCCCGTGCGCACGGGGTATCCAGAGACCTGACACAAGGGCCCGTGCGCACGGGGTCCATGAGGCCCGTGGACACGGGGGTCCCGTGGGCACGGTACACTCCCGTGCGCACGGGGTCTTCAGGACCGCCAGCTGGGAGGCCCGTGGGCACGGGGTCGGAGGGGCCCGTGGTCACGGGGTCGCCTGGGAGCTGCTGCCTTCTTCTTGGCGCTTCCTTCTCCACTTCCAGGCTTCCCTCTTGGATGGTGTAGATGTTCTCTTCCGCATGAACTCGTCCTTGCTAAGTGTGAAGCTCCGACAATACCTATGCATGCACACGGAAGGAATGTCAAGTAGTATACCATCCTCAAAGGGGTCAAGTGAACACGTGTAAAGGAGAAGATTCACCTTTATGTATGTGAAGTAGATGTCGCACGTGTCACTTGCCAAATGGACTCTTGACTTGGTGATGTCCATAGGATGCTCCGCATCACCCTACCCCTTGTTTTCTAGCCTAATTTTGTTGTGTTCTTCGTGTTCATCGCGGGATCCGCTCCTTTCGTGAAAGATCGGCCGTATAGGGTTCCACCATACATCACATTTGGTCTAGTTCTTCTCTTTCTCCCACTCATATTTGCTCGAGTCTTGTGATGGATAGGAAAGGCCTTTCATCTCCGGTCTTCCGCGACAACGACGGCGTGAACAACTACATCACCAAAGCGTCCATCTTTGATCTACAACGACAAATGCAAGACGCACAATCAAGATTGAGAGAGCGCATCGACAACCTCGCCATCGACATACGACACTCCAAAGCACATACAAGAGACTACTTCGACAACAAGCTTTCCGCACAAAAGGAGGAGGAAGATGCAAGGATGGAGGAGATTCGGACCTTGTTGATCAACCATTCGTCCCCTTCATCATCCTCAAGGCAGCGACATTCAAGTCACAAGTCTTCAGAGCACAAAAATGATACACGCGCAAGTCATCCACGTCCACATCTCCATGGCGACCACCATCACGTTCGTGATCCACATCGTCATGAAAGGAAAGTCACCTCCAAGCATAATGTGCATGACGACGACGAACGACATCTACTATGAGCTCAAGCACGACAACAACATCATCGACATGAAGATGCTCGCCAAGCACAAATGCACAAGTCCCAACAAGCCCTACTTCACGCCAAGTCCAAACTTCATGAACAAAACAGAAGACCGCGAGACGAGAACCACCAAGACGGAGCTACGGCTACCACCACCACTTCGGCATCTTCGCCAAGTGTTCTCAAGGCATCTTCGCCTTTGGACGCCCGACATCTTCGCCTACTTCCCATGAGTTCGCCTACATCGACATCTTCAACAACAAGGCGACCAACTACGAACGAGGGCGACACTTCCATCTTCGGAAGCCCCTCAAAGAAGATGGCCAAGCATGGGAAATTCCCTTCGGTCATGGAGATGAGCTACGAGGAGCCACATCATATGGGCCTCATACAAGACGACGACAAGAAGGTTGAGCAAGGGCCATCCCCTTCGACCATGGCGACGAGCACAAACCTCTTCAACAACATGAAGATGGTGCCCATATTGGACTCATACTCCGAGTCAAGCTACGCGAGCGCACATGAGACTTTCTCTTTGATCTCGGAGGAGAGTGATGATTTGCCACACCCTACGTCATTCATCTTTGGAGGCGTTATGGATGAGGAGGTTGAGCATGGGACTATCCCTTCAACCACGGCGGCGATAGGAGTTGAGCATGGAGACGTTTGCACCTACATCTCTCCGACACCCACATATGATGAGATGCCCTAATTGCCATGTGAGGAGAGCCACCACCCCATGAGTAAGATGAGTGACTCCACCATATATGACATTGAGTGCATTTCCTATGAGAGGATGAGTGACCACCACTAGCCCCACACACGAGAGCATGCCACACATCCTATGTGAGGTTGAGAGCCATTTGAGTACCTCACCAACCATATGAGTGAGCGCATCCTTGAGAAAGTGAGTGAGCCACAACACTTAGTGAGTGAGGTAGTTGACACGGCACGTGAGGCCACTATGATTTCTAACGACTTACCCTCTACTCCAAGTGTGTTTTCCTTTTTGGTGCTAGGTCTCCTACATGACGACATGCCTATCCTCGACGAGTCCATACCTCCAATGGAGACAACGATGGCCATGGTGGACGATGATGCACCCCCCACATGGTACCATCAAGATGAAGATGACAACGACTTGGTCTTCGACACCTCACCTACAACACATGAGCGATTCTCCAAAGGTAATATAGGTGATGGTACTTCTCTTGTCCCACTAGTGGACTATCTTGACATCGATTGCTCCCATGATGTTGATCACCCTATGGATTCACCACATATTATGTCTTCTACATGCTTTGATATACCACCCATTTATGATGAATATGTTGATGAGCATGTTGAGTTGCCTAGTTGTGATGCTATGCTCCATAGGATATCATGTGAAAATTCTATTAGTCACGTCATCTTTGACAATCCATCAAACTTGTCATATGCTATGAGTGAGATCTCCCATATTGCATCATTACAATCTCAACACAGTAACTATGCATGCCCCATTAAAATAAATCCCATTTGCACTTATGGCATAGATGACGAGAAGATGGTCATTGGCTTTTTTTCATGTGATGATATTGCCATGCTTCCTTTACATGATTTGCGGAATTCATCTACTATGTCATGCCATGATCACATCGAACCAAATATGCTTTGTTTTGGATGTTGTCAATATTCTCAATGTGATGTTTCCACTAACGCTCATGAGGAGATCCCATAGTTTCCTCATACATATTAGGAGATTTTGATGCATTCCATACTTTGCATGATTCCCATAATTGCGTGCACCATATGTATTCCATGAATAACAATGCTCTACATATTTCTCATGATGCATTACACAATTTGAGTCTCCATTATGCTATACATAATAACAAACCTATCATGATGGATGCCATGTTTCTATATCACGCATCTCATCTATTTGAGCATTGGATATTTTGTGCTAACCGACACAAGCATGTGCGCATCATGATGGATGATGTGTACATATACCACGCACACACAATTGTCCTTTTGCCTTTGTTTTGTGTAGGTACTCATGAACAACCGTCAACCTCACAATCCCATGAGTTGACGAAACGAGCTCTTGAGAGCAATGTCGATTCAGGATCCCGTGGATTGTCCTTCCCACCATTCTCTTCGCGCAACGACTACGCGCATATCTTTTACTTGGCTCTCACACGACTATGGGCTATTTACCATTTGTCACCTTATGCTCATTTTACCACGTTCACTTTGCATGTTATGCTTGCTTCTATGCCTCTTCACATGATGTTGCCATGCAATTGTGATCCTTGCTTGCATGCTTGGTGGAGATACTTGTTGCTATTACCATGCTTTCCTTGTGCCTCATGCTATTGATACTTGTTGTGTTGGGAGAGTCATGATGTTCTGCTATTTACATAGGACTTCTTGCCAACACCATGAACCTACTTTGCTCATATCTTGTTTTCATGCTTGTGATATGTCATGTGAATTATTCATGCCCACTATTTGCACACATGACATGATTGCCATGATTACCTCTAGTATGTTGCATCTTCGCACTACTAGCTTGCTTGACTTGATCACTATGATTACTTGCTTGGTTGCATCACCCATGTTCCATTCTTACTCGCTTTCCTGGGTTGATGACATATATATTCATGCCTCTCACTTGATTTGTCTTGATCATTGTCTCTTGTCTCCATTAGTTGCATATCTCATATCCGCTTGTAGTGAGTGCAACCATGCTATGCTTATTGATCTTGGAGACTTTGGCACCTTACTTGTGATGCATACTTGTTTGATTGAGCCTATTGTATTTGATTGTTCTCGCATCATATGCCTCCATACTATGAAATGCTCCCTTGTCCTTTCTTATGATAAGAATGATGAAAACACTTGTTGGGTGTCTCACCACACGAATGATAGGTGTTGCATTTGCACTAACCTCATTTGTTTTTCCGAGTGTTTGTCATGTTCTTTCATTTTGAAGGATTCACAGGGCAGTACCATCACGAGACATATTGGTTATGTGAAGGCATACAAGATGCGCAACTCCAACATCCTTGCGAAACTACTAAAGGTGACCTCTTTCCCTTTGAGCCATCCTCAAATACGCATGTTGGATGGGTCATTCTTTCATTGTTGTTTCCTTCTTGTTGTCTACATGATACATCTCGCGAACGGAGGAGCGACATTGGAGATGGAACCCATGGACCTTCAAGTTGAGGAGCGCTCAGACTTATTGGATGCACCTTCGAACCTCCACTCATGCCACGACATCGAGCATTGGTACACCAACACCTCCATATTTGTTGATTGTGCTCACACATGTCATGCTGATTGGACATATCATACTCACTAGAAGTTTGCACCCCATGCATGGATTGACTCATATAATGATTGCCTTGTTGCATCTTGTATTTCTATGTCAACCATGATATATGAGCTTGCGCACTTAGCAAATTTGTTGTGATCTTTCTTGACGGCATATTCATACATCATGTCCATATTGCCCATTATCAATTGCATGATAACATAATAATATTGAGCATCCATTGCCATGTTCATGCTCTTGATAAACCATCACACTATGACATCATTTTGCACAATGGTAGAATTTGTAGCTTTGTGCACCACGACAACTACCACAACTTTGTGTGCACAACAAATGAATTTGCTCACATGAATGCTTTCCATCTCATTCTACATCTTTTGGATAAGCATCTTGTGCCTTGCCACGCACTATCTCTTCGCACGGCCTCATTCTTCTATGATGGACACTTTGTGTGCGCTAACCATTGTATTTCCAAGTGTACTTTGTGTTTGCTCATTTTGCATGTACCACATACCGGAGACACCTTGGAGTACTTGGATTGCGCCATGCCTTCAACTCTGTCCAACTACAAGTCCGTCCACGACAACCGTTTCCATGGTGATGAGGATCACGATCCGAGGTCGGATCTTTCCCTTGGGGGGGGGGGAGATGATGCGGTGCATCCTACGATCATCCCCATCTACACTATGACGACTCCCCAAGACCCAAGAGGACTTACGACGAGACCTCGAACATACGCCATTGTGGACACAAGGTGAACTCCCACCTCTCTGAACCATCACTTTCCACATGTGAGACATGGCTACTACCTCAAACGTATATGCTATGCATGATTAGGAACCAAGAGGAAGACCATGAAACAGCTAGGAGCATCGGTCGAGAAAGGTGAGGAAGCGGAGCAAGAGAAGGAGCAGCTTGGAAGCTTCAACCACCGGACGACCGGGCGACGCCGGACGTCCGACGCCTGGACACTCGGCCAACCAGAAGGGCCAGCCACGGAAGCTACAGTGGCCGGACGACCGACTAAGACCGGATGACCGACTCCCTCCAGCGACCGGACGACCGACCTCCACCGGACGTCCGACAACTCCCGTCCAGAGCCAAAACGCCGGACGTCCGACAAGTACCGGACGACCGGACCCTCACGAGCCACCGGACGTCCGGAACCTATTGGACGACCGACGCCTGTCTGCGCACAGTGTAACGGGCCCGAGGCCCATGCACCCCTTCGCCCCTCACTTACCCCTTCGTGGCCCTAGATTATATATACTCCTCCACCTCCACCATTTGAGGCTTAGCATAGGTTTAGCTCATTTGAGATAGAGCTTTGCTCATCCACACGGATCTACTCCACGAGAGAGACCGCGGCCTCTACGGAGAAGATCCATCTTGGATTCAAGACCCCTCACGGGAAGACCCATCATGGGCTCAAGACCTCCTCACGGAGAAGAACTGATGTAGGGTGGAACCCTATATGGCCGATCTTTCATGAAAGGAGCGGATCCCAACAAAGAACACGAAGAACATGAGGGGAAACACGAGGAAAACACGAGAGAAACACTCAAACCAACAAGATTCGATTACACATGTGCTGGATTCTCGAAACACAAGGGGAGATACACGATCCAAAGTCAACAAGGGACGATACAAGAGGTAACCGGTTCTTCTCTGTGAGGAGGTCTTGATGGGGCCACCCAAGAGGGGGTCTTGAATCCAAGGGGATCTTCTCCGTAGAGGGGTCGGGTATCTCTCGTGGAGTAGATTCGTAATCGATGACCAAAGCTCTATCTCACATATGAGCTAAACCAATGCGAACCCTAACTAGGAGGAGGTGGTGGTCTATAGTATTAGTGCAAATGGGGGCGAAGTGAAGGGGTACATGGGCCTCAGCCCCTAACTGGACACAGCCAAGGATCGGACGTTCGTAAGGCGCCGGTCGTCCGGAGGCTCGCGGAGGTCCGGACATCCGTAGATCTTTGGATTTCCGTAGATTAGGTTCTGTTGCCACGGCATCGGACGTCCGTAGGTGTCTGGTCGTCTGGTCTTCCTCGGACTTCCGCTAATTTCGTTCTGATGGTGTAGCGTCAGTCGTCCGGAGGGGTTCGGTCATCCGGAGGCTGGGAGTTGTCGGAGGTCCGGTCCTAGCCGGACGTCCGGCCGCTGTAGCTTTCGTAGGCCTGAGTTCCCTGGGCTGGCGTGACCTTCAGGGGTCGAATGTCCGGGCTGGGCCGGTCGTCCAGTGCCTGTAGCTTCCGTGGCAGCTCTTCTTCTTGTCCTTCGCGCTTGGTGTCCTCGCCGTCTTGTCCATTGGATGTAGATGTTCCGTGGCTTTCCTCCAAGTACCTGAGCACACATAGTTTTTCCGTTTGAGGTAGTAGCCATGTCTCATGTGTCGAAAGTGGTAGTTCGGAAAGGAGCGAGTTCACCTTATCTTCGATAGCCTTTGCTCGAGCTCTTGTCATTGGTCCAAGTGGAGTCATAGGAGATGTAGATGCGTCCATGGGGATGATTGTGGGATGCTCCGCATCATCTCCCCTCCCTTCGGAAAGATCCGACCTCGGATCAAAATCTTCATCACCATGGTAGGGCGAAAGGTCCTTGACGTTGAAGACGCCGCTCACATTGTACTTGTCGTGCGGGAGGTCGATCTTATAGGCATTGTCGTTTTAGCGTGCTAGCACCTTGAAGGGTCCATCGGCTCGTGGTAGAAGTTTGGACTTGCGTTCGTTGGAGAAGCGATCCTTGCGAAGGTGTAGCCACACAAGATCTCCAATGTTGAATATCATGGGTTGCTTGTTGACGTTGAACTTGGTTGCGAGTCGTTGTACTTGGCGCTCGATGGTGTGCCTTGTATCTTCATGCATCTTCTTGAGATAGCTCACTCGGGTACTCGCATACATGTTGATGCACTCTTGGAGTGGTAGAGGTAGAATGTCCAATTGGGACAACGGGTTGAAGCCGTAGACGACCTCGAAAGGGGACTTGCCGGTAGTCGAATGTCTTGCACGGTTGTAGGCGTACTCGGTGATAGGTAAGCACTCCTCCCACTCCTTGATGTTCTTCTTTATAAACACACGTAGTACAGTGGAGAGTGTACGGTTCGTCACCTCCGTTTGGCCGTCGGTTTGTGGATGGTATGCCGTGGAGAATAATAGCTTGATTCCGAGCTTGGCGCATAAAGTCTTCCAAAAGTAACTCAAGAACTTGACGTCGTGGTCCGAGACAATCGTCTTTGGCACTCCATGAAGTCGCATGATTTCCCTACAAAAATGATTGGCAACATGTGAAGCATCGTCTATCTTCTTGCAAGGAATGAAATGAGCCATTTTGAGAATCGGTCCACAACAACAAAAATGGAATCCTTGCCATTTCTAGTTCTAGGTAACCCAAGCACAAAATCCATGCTAATATCTTCCCGTGGTTGGTACGGAATTGGAAGAGGCATATATAGGCCATGAGATTGAGCTTTAGACTTAGCTTTGCGACATGTAGAGCATCGGTTGGTGAAGCAGTTGACGTCGCGGAACATCTTGGGCCAAAAATAGTTCTTGGAGAGCGTAGCAAGTGTCTTGTCGCGTCCAAAGTGTCCCATTAGTCCTCCTCCATGAGATTCTTGCAAAAGCAACAAACAAAGAGAAGATTCGGGGATGCAAAGTTTGTTAGCTCTCATAAGATAACCATCTTTGATGTAATAGCATTCCTAAGATGGATGCGTCAAACACTTTGCATAAGGAATAGCAAAAGTAGGGTCATGCGCATACAAGTCTTTTATGTGCTCAAAGCCAATGACATTCAATTCAAGTTGAGTAACAAGCATGCATATACGGGAAAGCGCATCTGCCACAACATTTTTCTTACCTTTAATATACTTGATGACATAAGGAAAAGACTCTATAAATTCACTCCACTTAGCATGACGCTTGTTAACTTAGTTTGACCATTAAGGTATTTAAGCGTTTCATGATCGGTATGGATGATAAATTCGTGAGGGCGAAGATAATGTTGCCATTCACGTAAAACTCGCACTAAAGCATATGGCTCTTTGTCATAGATGGGGTAATTGAGTTGCGCTCCGGAAAGTTTCTCACTGAAGTATGCTATTGGGTGCTTCTCTTGCGTTAACACACCTCCTATGCCATTACCGCTAGCATCACAATGAATCTCAAAGGGTTTGTCAAAGTTGGGTAATGCAAGCACGGGAGCATGAGTAAGAAAATTCTTAAGCTCATTGAAAGCGGTGTCTTGGGATGTTCCCCAAACAAACGGTGCATTTATCTTACTCAAAGCATGCAAAGGTGAAGCAATGGTGCTAAAATCCTTCACAAATCTACTGTAGAAACCGACTAAACCAAGAAAACTACGCACTTGTTGGAAATTGGTTGGTCGGGGCCAAGTTTTAATAGCATTGATCTTAGATTCATCAACATGAAGACCCTTAGAAGATACTACAAAACCCAAGAAAACAAGCTTATCTACACCAAAGAGGCATTTTTCCATATTAGCATAGAGACGCTCTTTTCGAAGAGTTTGTAGCATGGTTCGAAGGTGGGTGACATGCTCTTTGAGAGATTTGCTAAACACAAGGATATCGTCGAAGTAGACAACAACAAATTCACCAATATAAGGGCGAAACACATAATGCATAAGACGCATGAAAGTACCGGGTGCTTCCGATAAACCCATAGGCACGACTAACCACTCATACAACCCAAACTTTGTTTTGAAAGCGGTTTTCCATTCATCACCCTCTGTATGCGTATTTGATAGTAACCACTTTTAAGATCAATTTTTGAGAAAATAGTGGCACCGCTAAGTTCATCTAGCATATCATCAAGGCGTGGAATGGGGTACCTATAGCGAACGGTGATAGCATTTATAGGTCTACAATCGGAACACATACGAAAGCTACCGTCTCTTTTTGGCACAAGAATGACCGGACGGCACAAGGGCTCAAACTTTCAGGCACATGTCCATGGACTATGAGATGCTTTACTTGCCTTTGTATTTCTTCGGTTTCGTCGGGGTTGACGCGGTATGGGGCCTTGTTTGGAAGAGGTGCTCCGGGGATGAGGTCGATGCGGTGCTCGATGCCTCGTAGTGGAGTTAGACCCGGAGGTAGCTCGTCGGGGAAAACATCTTGGAATTCCTACAATAGGGAAGATAACACCAAAGGTAGATTGTGAGTGGTGTTAGTTTTTGGTGCCTCGTCCTTGCAGAATAGGACATAGTGTAGGACACTTGATGGGTTCTCACACACTTCTCGCATCTCACGTTTGTTGGCAAATAGAACTAAGTTTTTCTTGTCTCTCATCGTGGAGGCACTCAATTTTGGCTTGTGGCGCTCACTCTCTTTTTGGTGGTTCGCTCTCTCACTATTCTCTCCATGATGGGTGGCTTGCTTGTCGGCGATCACTTGGCTTGGAGGCATAGGTCATAGCACATACTCCTTTCCTTTCATCTTGAAGCTATAGTGGTTTGTACACCCGTTGTGAATGACACCTCGGTCAAATTGCCATGGCCGTCCAAGAAGGAGGTGGCAAACCGTCATCGGAAGGACATCACACTCCAAAGTGTCTTCGTAAGCTCCGATCTTGAAAGAAACTTGTACTCTATGCTCAACTTGGATGGTGACGGTGTCACTTAGCCATTGAACCTTGTAGGGGTGCGGGTGCTTCATCTTGACCAAATGGAGCTTGGAGCATAGTTCTTCACTTGCTAAGTTATGGCAACTCCCTCCATCGATGATGACCTTGACGGACCTTCCATTGATGCCGGCCTTGGTGTGGAAGATATGGCATCTTTGGTCTTCGTCTTGTTGATGGTGAAGAGTCAAGACCTTGGAGACAACGAGAGCGGGCCTCGAATCTTCGTCAAAAAAGACTTGATCATCTTCATCTTCATTCACTTGCCGGTGCATGGCCACTTGGTCAAGGGCTTCCATTTCTCCTTCACTCATGGAGTCATAGGTTCCGTCATTGTTTAGGATCAGGGTGCGCTTGTTTGTACACTCGAAGGACTTGTGGCCTCGGCCGCCGCATGTGAAGCATTTGAAGGAACTTGTCTTGATGGTCTCATCGGTTGGGGTAGATGATGATGAAGCTCTCAGCTTGAAGTTGCTTGTAGCAGGAGGATGACTTGAGGTTGTCGAAGTTTTCTTGTAACTTGACTTGTCGCCATTGCTTGTAGATGGCTTGGTTGAGGTAGAAGTTGTTGGAGTCGTTGAAGCTTGAGAGTTGGAGAAACCATAGGAATTGGATGAGAACTTGGCATATTTGAAGTCATCTTGCACTTGACATTCCGCCTTGGTAGCTTGATGTACTAGCTCGATGAGGTTCGAGTATGGTTGGAAGTCGGTGATCTTCTTGATAGGATGATTGAGTCCATTCAAGAAATGTGCCATAGTTTGCTCATCATCTTCCATGACATTTTCTCGTATCATGGCAATCTCCATTTCCTTGTAGCACTCTTCAACGCTCTTGGTTCCTTGCTTGAGGAGTTGGAGTTTCTTGAAGAGGTCGCGGTTGTAGTAGGTTGGCACGAAACATGCTCTCATGACATCCTTCATTTGCGCCCAAGTTGTGATGGGTGGTTCACCTCTTGCTCCACGGCACTCAAGGACTTGTTCCCACCAAATGAGGACGTAGTCTTGGAACTCAAGGGATGCCATCGCGATCTTCTTCTCTTCTTCATAGTTGTGCAAGTGGAAGATTTTGTCAACCTTCAATGCCCATGATATGTACTCTTCGGGGTCATTGCTTCCAGTGAATTTGGGCATGGTGAACTTTCGCTTGTCGTATCGTTGCTCTTCATTATGTTGGGGTCGAGGATGATGACGCCCATGTCGTTGAGGATTGGCAATATCATGTTTCTCTTGGCGAGGAGGGTTTTTCGACCTCATGTTGCTCTTGTCTTGTAGGATTTCCATTGTCTTCATGCTCTTGGTGAACTTGAGGTTCTTGTCGAGCTTGAGGAGGCGCTTGTCGATCTTGACGTGGAACTTGATGATGCACACGTGATTGATAAAGCCTTTCTTGAGCTTCGTCGCGAAGCTCTTCTTGGTGCTCACGAGCTTGGCGGCCTCGATTGGCTATGGCTCGACTTGAATCGTGGAGGGCACGTTGTGCCTCAAGTGCTTGAGCTTCACGAAGTTGTTGTTCTTGCCGCTGTGCCTCGGCATCTTGTGCATCTTGGTGTTGACGCGCTTTCTCCTCTTGTTCTTGTTGGCATTGACGTTGTCGTTCTTGTGCTTGCGCGAATGTAGCTTGGTTTTGACGATGTCGATGCTCTTGAGAGTCGGTGTCGTGTAGAGGATTGCGGTTGGCTTGACGATCTTGACGCGCGGCATGACGAAGAGTGTCGATGTCGGGGTACTTGAGCCAGAGATAGTGTCGTTGGAGTGTCGACTTGAGTGGCTCCTTCTTGAGTAGGACGAAGTGGTAGAAGAGCGGTTGACCAACAAGGCACGAATCTTGTCCATTCTTGCGTCATTCTCGTGCTTGTGTTCGTCGAGCTTGTTGTCAAAGTAGTCTCTTGTGCGTTGCTCGAAGAGTCGCAAGTCGGTGGCGAGGCTGTCGATGCGGTCGCTCATTGCTTGTTGCTCTTGATGCAAAGCTCGTTGTGCACCAAAGAGGTGGCTCTTTGTGACGTAGGATGACATGTCGTCGTCTTGCTCCAAGAAGAGTGGGTTGATAGAAGTACTTGGCCTATCCATCATTCCAAACAAAATATGTGAGTGGGAGAAAGAGAAAAACTTATACCAAATGTACCTTGACTGATGTTGAAGATGGATCAATGATCACTCAATATGTGACAAGGAAATAGCACAATTGGTACCAATTTTTGTCGGTTTCTCACACCTACACAAGTAAAAGCATATGGTGGAGCTTGGTTAGGATGGTGGCACAAAATTTGATGCAATTGTGAATGAGACTCAATAATGTTGGAAAAGATTCACAAATTTGCAAATGCAACAAGTAGAACAATAGCAAGATGTGGTACACGGAAACACACATGCAAATAGATAAGTGGGGTCGTGCAACCAAGGAATGAAGCCAAAATGTGGAATCCACGAAAAATGCTCGTGTTGCACAACACTAGAGAGACGCTAGCATGATTGCACAATAGGCGGATACGAAACTTGTGCACAACCTACGAAGCAAAAATGCAATGACTTCTATCCCAAGTATGTTATATGTATGGTATTCCGATGATATATTCCAAGATGATCGAGTATGACAATCTTAATGTTGTATGATGCTATGGTTCTTGCTTATAAGCTCTTTGCTTATCTTTCCCTTTTGCTTAAAAGCTTGCTTGGCTCTTTGTGTGTGAGCTCTTTTCTCATGCAATGCTTCACGAACCAAGATAGCAATTGAGTGTATGCGATGACAACTTTGTGACACAGGAGATGATACCAAGATATGCACCACGATGATATGGTATGTATGCTATGGGAAGTATGATCACTAATGTACACAAGTCACATTGCCGGCAATACTCAAAGGCTAGTCTCGATGGGTAAGCTACGCAAAAAGTATGGCTATGGGGTTATCAATGCAATGGCAAGAATGTATGATGATATCACGATACCGAAATGAGGTTACCGATGATGACGAGTCCGTGGCGAAGATGAGCGGCGGTGATGTCGATGTCGAACCATACCTAGATAGACGAAACACAAAAGGACACGGTTACCACAACTCAAAATCTCCAAGACCAAAACGTGTCAAAATCGTCGGAGTTCGGTAGCGGAAAAACGACGGAGGTGGTATGCGGAGTGGTGGAGGTATAGGAAGGCGTATGCAGGAGTGGGGCGGTGGCTGAAAATTTTCGGGGGGAAAAAGTTCAGTTTCGTCAGGGTATTACGGATGTCCGGGGTTTTACGGTCGTCCGGTTGTCGGACGTCCGGAGGCTGTCGGACGTCTGGTGCCTGTGCGCAATCGGGCACGGGATGAACTGCTAGGGTTCGTCGTGGAATTGCGAGATTGGTCAAATCCGGGCGATTTTGTGGATGGGAATGGTGGAGATGATGGGGGAAAAGCTAGATCCACTCAAGGAAAAGCAAATCCATGGATCAAATCCAACAAAATTTCATCGCACCAACAAATCACAAAAAAATTGGGGGCTATTTTTGTGGGGGATTTTCGAATTTGGGACAAAATCAACAAAAAATCAAGCTAGAAAACGAAGAGGGGAGGCACCGAAATCGTGATCAACGTGGCTCATGATACCAAGATGATGTAGGGTGGAACCCTATGTGGCCGATCTTTCATGAAAGGAGCGGATCCCAATGAAGAACACGAAGAACACGAGGGGAAACACGAGGAAAACACGAGAGAATCACTCAAACCAACAAGATTCGATTACACATGTGCTAGATTCTCGAAACACAAGGGGAGATACACGATCCAAAGTCAACAAGGGACGATACAAGAGGTAAGCAGTTCTTCTCCATGAGGAGGTCTTGATGGGGCCACCCAAGATGGGTTCTTGAATCCAAGGGGATCTTCTCCGTAGAGGGGCTGCGGTCTCTCTCGTGGAGTAGATCCGTAATGGATGAGCAAAGCTCTATCTCACATATGAGCTAAACCAATGCTAACCCTAACTAGGAGGAGGAGGTGGTCTATTTATAGTATTAGTGCAAATGGGGGGCGAAGTGAAGGGGTACATGGGCCTCAGCCCGTAATTGGGCACAACCAGGGATCGGACGTCCATAAGGCGTCGGTCGTCCGTAGATCTTCGGATTTCCATAGATTAGGTTCTGTTGCCACGGCATCGGACATCCGTAGGTGTCCGGTCGTCCGGTCGCCGGTCGTCCGGTCTTCCTCAGACTTCCGCTAATTTCGTTATGTTGGCGTATCGTCGGTTGTCCGGAGCCTAGGAGTTGTCAGACGTCTGGTCCTAGTTGGACATCCGGCCATTGTAGCTTTCGTAGGCCTGAGTTCCCTGGGCTGGCATGACCTTCAGGGGTCGGACGTCTGGGCTGGGCCGGTCGTCCGGTGCCTGTAGCTTCTGTGGTAGCTCTTCTTCTTGTCCTTCGCGCTTGGTGTCCTCGCCGTCTTGTCCATTGGATGTAGATGTTCTGTGGCTTTCCTCCAAGTACCAGAGCACACATAGTGTTTCCGTTTGAGGTAGTAGCCATGTCTCATGTGTCGAAAGTGGTAGTTCGGAAAGGGGCGAGTGCACCTTATCTTCGATAGCCTTTGCTCGAGCTCTTGTCATTGGTCCAAGTGGAGTTGTAGGAGATGTAGATGCGTCCATGGGGATGATTGTGGGATGCTCGACATCAAGAACCAGTTACCCTATGTATCGTCTCTTGTTGGATTTGGACCGTGTGATCTCTATGTGTACTTGGATCTAGCATATGTGTGACCTAATCTCATTGGTTTGAGTGTTTCTCTTGTGTTTCCTTTCATGATTTCCCCTTGTGTTCTTCGTGTTCATTGTGGGATCGGCTCCTTTCATGAAAGATCGACCACTAGGGTTCTACCCTACATCATATATGATCCGGGGAATCTCATTTGGTTGCAAATTCAAGAAAATACGGTGACTATAAGCCTTATTCTCCTTGTTTTCGCCATGTGGCATACCGTAACGTATGTGGGCAACATCCAATAACAAGAGCCCATTCCCGGCATCGATCAATACATATGTGGAAACAATACCTCCACCATGGAGGACATAAAATTTCGGGGCGGCGCCCTAGAACGCGTCACGGGAAAATGAAGTTCTTTCAAGGACTGCCATATAAAGGACCGGTGTTCACTAAAATGGTCATAACTTTATCATTGGGAGTCCATTTCAGACCCACATGTACTCAAAATGCTCGTGACGAGCATGGGAATCTAGAAAAATACTCCCCGCTTGCGCTAGGAGTTCTAGAGGACCGTCAAATTCGGCTCCTAAGAACGACTTTTTGCCCCTGAAAGTCAAACAACATCGTTCGCCACTTCTTTTCACACAAGTTTCTGAACCCATTGGCACTCGTTTGGAAGAAAATCTGAGAGATTATGGTGAGTGTAAACATTAGTCCACCTGGTAAGGACAAACGTTGCATTCTGCACATGCCATATGATCCGGGGAATCCTATTTGGTTGTAAATTCAAGAAAATATGGTGAATATAAGCCTTATTTCCTTTCTTTTCGCCGTGTGGCATGCCGTAATGTACGTGGGCGACAGCCAATAACAAGAGGGCATTCATGGCATCGATCAATACATATGTGGAAACAATATCTCCACTATTGAGGACACAAAATTTTGGGGCGGCGCGCCATTACGTGTCACGGGAAAATGAAGTTCTTTCAAGGATTGCCATATAAAGGACCGGTGTTCACTAAAACAGTCATAACTTTATCGTTCGGAGTCCGTTTCAGGCCCAAAGGTACTCAAAATGCTCGGGACGAGTGTGGGAATATAGAAAATACTCCCCTCTTGCTCCAGGAGTCCCGGAGGACCATCAAATTTGGCCCCTAAGCAGGACTTTTTGCCCCTGAAAGTCAAAGATCTTAATTTGTTGATACTTTTCACACAAGTTTCTGGAACCATTTGCACTCGTTTGGAAGAAAATCCGAGAGATTATGGTGAGTGTAAACATTATCCGCCTGGTAAGGAGAAACGTTGCATTCAACACATGCTATATGATCCAGGAAATCCTATTTGGTTGTAAATTCAAGAAAATACGGCGACTATAAGCCTTATTCTCCTTGTTTTCGCCGTGTGGCATGCCGTAACGTACATGGGCGATAGCCAATAACAAGAGGGCATTCCTGGCATCGATCAATACATATGTGGAAACAATATCTACACTATGGAGGACACAAAATTTTGGGGCGGCGTGTCGGTGGAAACGACACCTATGGGGTCACTGGGATCCCTTCTACGGTTGGCGAGCGCGAGGTTGTGCAAAGAGTGGGTCTGACAGGAAGCACACCGATCGTTTACCCAGGTTCGGGCCGCGAAGATGCTTAATACCCTAGTCCTGCTTTGGTGGATGTATTTGAGTGTTCTTGTGTTCTTGAGCTAGCTACGGGGTGCAACTTGCCTAAGAAGGCCGAATCCCTCTCCTGGTCACCTCGGGCCTCCTTTTATAGGAAAAAGGGGTTGCCACAGTGGCACACAGGAGGTCGAAAGGTCTACAATCGATAAGCCTATCCTCTGGGACCGTCGGACAAACGCATTTAATGCGCTGCCGACGTGCCCCCCTTGCTTTATCGGGGACGCCAGGGAGGCATGTCCCAGCCATCACCGCCTCGCCTGGCCTTGACACGCATCCGAGCTGATGAAGCATCGCGGCGCCACATTGGCTGGCTGCTGGGCTGGCGCGGTGGTGGAGCCTTCATGAAGGGTCGCATGACACCACGCAGGTGCTTGCTGAGTCGGTGTAGAGGCCGCCCGTCGCCACGCAGGTGCCTGCCCAGCTGGTTGAGCTAGCAGCTGCTTGGGGACGGCGGTGGAGTCTTGGCAGACGCGGGCCTGGCTGTGGCCCTGCTGATACCCTCGGCAAGGGTCTTGCCGGGGGCCCGGCAAGGGTCTTGCCGTGGCGTTGCAGTCATCTCCGGCAAGGCGCTTGCCGGGGGTCTTGTGGATTTCCTCGGCTAGCATCCCGCCGACGGTCGCCGTCTTCTGGTCCTCATCTGATCTCATATGTTTATGATCTTGACGAAGATCTGCATGCTACCACAGAGGCACCTCCCAAGCCTTGGTCATAACATGGATAGTTGGTGGTGTTGGAACCCGTGGGCTCAAGGGAGGCTTGCTCTGCTGGCGTCGGGCAAGTTGCCCCGGCAAGGCTCTTGCCGGGGCTGCGGAGGCTGCCTCGGCAAGGATCTTGCCGAGGGAGTCCACCTCGTCCTCTTGCTCTCCTGCATTTCTGGTCTTGGCGTTGCCTTGGTTGTCTTGTGCTTTGGCTTCTCTCCGGCTTCCCTCCTCTGCCCTGCTAAGTGTGGCCGTGGCGCGCGGCTCTGACTGCGCGTGCACAAGTAAAGGGGTCAAAAGGAGAGCCCCTACTTTTGTACACCGACAGGAGCCCCCGGGTCTGGGCCACACATAAGCGCAACGCGTTGTTGGGCCAGGCCCAGATCGGTGGGCAGGCAGGTGGGGCGTATTTTTACCGTAGTAACTGTTTCATCCGCTGCGCTTCCCCACGACCCGTGTTGAACGCGCGACGTGGTGGGTCGTGTGTGACGTGGGGGTCATGCGTGGGGCGGTTCCCGCATGCATGCGTCACATCGTGGTAAAGTGGCGGCTCGCGCCTTCCCCATAAAAAAAGAGTGAGGCGCAGAGGCGGGTCTCATTTACTGAGTGGACTCAGGTCGCGGTCTTCAAGGCGCCCGTGCCCCACGATCACGGGGTGGGGAACGGTCGCCTCACCTGTCCCCTCGATCCTGCTCGCTTCGCCACACGTCCCTCATGCATGTGGCAGGCGGTGGAGGCAGGAAACCGGGCCGTCGCTGATTGGGGCAGCGGGTCGGTCCTGATTCCCTGCGCCTCCAATGGCTGGATTGGTTGAGTGGGGCGACCGAGCCTCGACCCCGCCCCTTTATAAGAAGGGGGGATGGCACCCCCACATTCTTTCATTGTCCATCTCCTTCTACCTCCGCCCCTTTCTTCCACCCGCCATGACGAGAGGAGGCGCATGCCCTTCAACGGTGGCGGCGAGGGTCGCCGCTCGACAGCGCGTTCCTCCTACCCAAGAGCTTGCGGCAGCGGAGCTGGCCACGAGAGGAAGGGGAGGGGGCAAGGCCGAGGTCGCCGTGGCGCTCTGGGAAGAGGGGGATGAGGCGGCGCAATGGCCGCGCCTCCGCCAGTGATGCCTCCAGGGATGGAGGGCCATGTCGGGGACCAGCCCCGCGAGTTCTTCATCAGGCTGCGCCGGCCACCGCGTCGTCGTCTTCGTCTCCCTACCCCATTTGCTCGGGAGATGGAGCTCGATCTGCCCCAGACCCTCAGGTTGCACATCAGGGACTGCGGGAACGGCGACACGCGGGTCGACGTCGACTTCCCTGCTCCTCACGTCATGTACCTCCGCCGCAGATGGAAGACGTTTGCTCGCGTCCATAGCCTGACGGCAGGGCTCGTCCTCTACTTCAAGTTAATGGAGGGCGGCCTGCTCTCTGTCAAGGTCTTTGGAGATCTTGGAACTCGCCTGAAGTGCTGCATGGAGAGCTCCTCCGATGATGACAATTCCTCCTCGAGCGGGAGTGACAAGGAGGACAGCGACAGCGACGACGAGGGCGTCGAGCGGCGGGACACTGATCTCGACTCCGACTGACCGCGTCACCCCTCCCTCGGCCTCGCGCCCTACCGAGGGCCTTCCTCGTCAAGCTCTCCATCGGCGCGTTCCCCATCGCCTCCTTGGGCGGCTAGCGTAAGAGGGCCGAAGAAGGCGAAGAAGGCGGGTGGCGGCCGTTAAGTCGGAGTACGCGGGCACCGACGCCTTCGTCGTGTATTGCAAGACCGTTGCCTCGTCTTCTAGCACCTTTCCCGGCATCAAGATGTTCTCTTGGTGCCTTCTGCTCCTCGTACCTTGCCTAGGCGCTCTTTTTGCCATCCCGCCACCTTGTTCCGCTTTCTGAGGAGAGGGACAAGAAAGGTATTACGGGAATCTTATCTCTTTTTAGTTTGTAAGACTGCCGGCACTTGTTAATTTTAAGACTTGTAATCCCCTTGCTCATGTTTTTAATTCCGTATGAACTGTACCTGTATGGGATGTTTTTAATGAAAAAGGGTGCTTGCCGGGTTCTTTGTGTGTGAGCGAGGCCCATGCCAAGGAACGAATCCTTGTTATTTTTAAGATAAACATTGTCGCCCGGCAACAGGCCTTTCCGTCCCCTGACTTCAGTCGACCATTCTCACGCTTTTGGCGGAGGCAGGGGCGAAGTAGAGTTAGGCCCTTCGTTTATTTCCTTGCCACCGCGTCTATGACCCGGTTCTGACCCAGGGACTTGGGTACAAGAAGAAGGGGGAGCATGGTGGTCTCGGAGAAAAACGAGGTTTCATACACCCCAACTTCATACGGAAATGCACGGCAGAGGATGAAAGACTTATCTAAATCTGCAACCCCCGGCAGCCTTGGCTTGCCGTGACTGGATTCTTGTATCTGCAGCCCCCGGCAACCTTGGCTTGCCGAGGCCGGAGCGCCAGCTCGTTCTCTTTCTTCCAAACAGCCTACCAGGAGCGTCCGTGTACCCTGTGAACCAAAGAGGACGGAAAGGAACAGAGCAACGCAAACTCGACCTCTATGCTAGGGGTTAGTCGCCGCTTAAGCACTATCAACCCTAACCGAGGGAGTGACCCAACCTAGCATGCATGCTATAACTTAGGGCGCCAGCGCTTCATTTATTTATGCTCAGGGTCTGTGCCTGGCTTTGTACAGAGGGTTACATGCCTTGCCGGCAAAGCTTGTACAAAAGGTGGCTTGCCGGGAGGCCCGACAACCACGCCTTATGCGTAAAACTTGCGAAGATGTTCGATGTTCCAGGAGTTGCTCACTGGGACAGCATCTTCGGTCTCCAGGCGGACTGCGTCGGGCCTAGTGACTCGTATTACCCGATAAGGGCCTTCCCACTTCGGCGTCAACTTGTTGGAATTCTTGGCCGATTGAACGCGCCGAAGAACAAGGTCGCCTTCCTCAAAGCTTCGGGCATGAACCTTGCGGCTATGGTAGCGGCGCAAGGCTTGCTGGTAGCGTACTGCTCTCACAGCTGCACGAAGACAATCTTCCTCAAGGAGCGTTGCGTCATCGTGCCGCAATTGCTCTTGCTCAAGCTCATTGTAAGCGAGCACTCGAGATGACCCGTATATGAGTTCCGTGGGAAGAACTGCTTCTGCCCCGTATACCAGGGCAAAGGGTGTCTGGCCGGTGGCTCGATTTGGCGTCGTTCTGATCGACCAAAGAACCGCCGGCAACTCATCAATCCAGTGCCTTCCGCTCTTGTGCAGTCTGTCAAAAGTCTTTGTCCTCAGGCCTCGCAACACTTCAGCATTTGCCCTCTCCGCCTGGCCGTTGCTCCGTGGGTGTGCCACGGAAGCGAAACAGACCCTGCTGCCGAGGTCTTGGATATATTGCATTAAGGTGTGGCTTGTGAACTGCGTGCCGTTGTCGGTGATGACTCTGTTTGGCACACCAAAACGGCACACTAGCCCCTTGAAGAACTTGAGGGCTGGTTGTGCTGTCACCTTCCTCACTTCTTCCACCTCCGGCCACTTTGTGAACTTGTCGATCGCAACATACAAGTACTCAAAGCCCCCGACAGCGCGGGGGAAAGGGCCCAGGATGTCGAGCCCCCAGACCGAGAATGGCCAGGAAAGAGGGATTGTTTGAAGGGCTTGAGCTGGTTGATGAAGCTTCTTCGAATGGAACTGATACGCTTCACACTTGGTTACTAGTGCCATTGCATCCTGGAGGGCAGTGGGCCAGAAGAAACCCTGCCGGAACGCCTTGCCGGCAAGGGCCCTCGACCCTATGTGGGAGCCACATATGCCTCCGTGTATCTCCGCCAACAACTCTAATCCTTCCACCCGGGGAATGCACTTCAATTTCACACCGTTCGGTCTCTTCCTGTACAGGACGCCATCGACGAACTGATACATAGCAGACCGACGGGCTACTTTCTCCGCTTCTTCCTGCTCCTAAGGAAGCTCCCCTGTTTGGAGGAATCGGATGGTATGCTGCGCCCATGCCGGAGCCTGGGGCTCGACGGCGAGGACCAAAGGCATTTCTTCTGCCATGGGAGCGGCCATCTTTACGGCCAGGGCTTGACGGCCTGCCGGAGTCAGTCGCTCCTTGGCAGGCTCAGAATCCGCAGCAACACCCTTGCCGGCGGCCCCCGGGGGCTCAGCGGGAAAGTACTTGCCGGGGCCTGATTTCCTTCGTTTCTTCTGCTCCGTTGATGGTTCGACGGATGATTGAGTTAACCGAAGCAAAAAAGTACATGGTTCCATAGGTAGCTTGAATGCAGCGTGCTTTGACAGGTAATCGGCGATGTCGTTCTCCGCTCGGGGAACGTGCTCCGCTTGTATACCGTCGAAGCGCTCCTCCAGCTTCCTCACCTCATCTACGTAGGCCTCCATCAACGGGCTCTGATAATCTTTGGTGACTTGTCTGACGACAAGCTGCGAATCACCCCTGACGATGAGCTTCTTAACCCCGAGGTCTGCCGCGATCCTGAGACCGGCAAGCAACCCCTCGTACTCAACAGTGTTGTTGGTGGACATCTCCCTGGGAAAGTGCATCTGGATTACATACTTGAGGTGCTCTCTGGTGGGTGCGACGAGCAGCACACCAGCACCAGCGCCTTGCAGCGAGAAAGCTCCATCAAAGTACATGATCCAGTTGTGACTTGCTTCCTTGTAGGGGAGAGTGGTCTCCTGGATTTCCTCGTCAGGCGTTGAGGTCCATTCCGCAATGAACTCCGCCAAGACACTGCTCTGGATTGTCAAAGTACTTTCAAACTTCAAACCAAAGCTTGAAAGCTCCAAGGCCCACTCCACAATCCTTCCAGTTGCGTCTGTGTTGTGCAGTATCCGTTGTAAAGGGAGGCGGGTGACGACGGTGATTTCGTGTGCTTGGAAGTAGTGACGCAGCTTCCTCGAGGCCATAAGGAGGCCGAAGAGCATTTTCTGCACACCAGAGTACCTTGACCTAGCCCCTGCAGGAGGGAGCTGACAAAGTAAACTGGGTGCTGCATCATCTTCTTCTTCTGGACCACCTCATTTGATTGCATGGGACCTGTCCCGATGGCGTCAGACTCTGCCGGGGGCCTTGCCTTGCCGGCATCGGGCCTTGCCGGGGGAATCTCTGGCTTGCCATCCGCCAGTCCCGCCGTCGCCACCGCCTCTTCATTGACCTCCCTCTGCGCCACTAGCGCGGCACTGGCCACTTGATTCGTCGCCGCCAGATACAGTAGCAATGGCTCTTGTGGTTTAGGCGCAACCAGTATTGGTGTAGAGGAAAGATATTTCTTCAGATCCTGCAACGCTGCCTCAGCCTCTGGGGTCCACTTCATTGGGCCCGCCTTCTTCAAGATTTTGAAAAAGGGAAGGGCACGCTCAGCGGACTTGGAGATGAATCTACTCATGGCAGCAACGCAGCCAGTGAGCCGACGGACATCCTTGATCCGCTTGGGTGCCTCAATCTGCTCGATAGCCTTGATCTTGTCCGGGTTTGCCTCGATCCCACGCTGCGATACAAAGAACCTGAGAAGTTTGCCGGACGGAACGCCGAAGACACACTTCTCAGGGTTCAACTTGAGGTTGATCTTGCGTAGGTTGGCAAACGTCTCTTCTAAGTCTCGTACAAGGGTTGCCTTGTCCTTGGTTTTGACCACTATGTCATCCATATAAGCTTCCATGTTTCTATGTAGCTGGGGCTCAAAACCAATTTGGACCGCCCTTGCAAATGTCGAGCCAGCACTCTTCAACCCGAAAGGCATCCGTAAAAAGCAATACGTACCACATGGGGTGATGAATGTTGTCTTCTCTTCGTCTTCCTTTGTCATGAAGATCTGGTGGTAGCCCGAGTAGGCGTCGAGGAATGATAACAGATCGCACCCGGCCGTGGAGTCAACAATCTGGTCAATGCGCGGCAACGGGAAGGGGTCCTTAGGACAAGCCTTGTTGATATCTGTGTAATCAATACACAGCCTCCACTTCCCATTCGCCTTGCGCACCACCACCGGATTGGCCAACCACATCGGATGGAGCACTCCTCTCACCAAGCCCGCCGCTTCCAACTTCCTAATCTCCTCTGTGATGAACTCCTGTTGTTCCAAAGCTTTCTTCCTGACCTTCTGCTTGACGGGTCGTGCATGGGGACAGATAGCAAGATGGTGCTCAATCACTTCCCTGGGAACGCCGGGGATGTCGGATGCTTGCCATGCAAACACATCGACATTCGCCCGCAGGAAAGTGACGAGCGCGCTTTCCTATTTGCTGTCGAGGGTGGAGCTTATGGTGAAAGCCCCTCCCGTGTCATCCTCCTTGACGGACACCCTCTTGGTCTCTGGTGGTGCAGCTCTGGATTTCTTGCTCTTGCCGGTGGAGCTTTCTGGCACGTCCTCGATGGTCGCACAAAACTCCGAAGAGGTGCGCTTGCCGGAATGGGTGCGAGAGGTCTTGCCGGTCTTGGTCTTCTTCTTCCCTCATGAGGCTTCAGCGGCAGGAGCAAGTGCCTTGGCGGCAGCTGCTGCAACTGCTTCTCGGTAAAGTTAGTCAGTGCAGATCAGCATGTCCTTCTTGTCGGAGGGGACGGTGATGATGGTCATCGGCCCAGGCATCTTCAGCGTGTTGTAGGTGTAGTGCGACGCTGCCATGAACTTGGCTAGCACCGGGCGGCCGAGGATCCCGTTGTAGGGCAAGGGGATCTCGGCTACATCGAAGACAATTCTCCCCGTCCTGTAGTTCAACTCGCCTCCAAACGTGATAGGTAATGTGACCTTCCCCTTCGGCTGGCTCCTTCCCGGGTTGACCCCTTGAAACGTGCCCGTTTCCTCGAGGTCTCCATCAGGAATTTACAGCCTTTTGATCACGACGGGTGAGATCAAGTTTAGGCCGGCCCCACCGTCAACCAGCATCTTGTTCACCTTGAGGTTGCGTATCATTGGCGTCAAAGATGAGGGGCGTGCTGGACCACTTCAGTGGCTTCTGAGCGTTGAACGATGGCTCCGCTGCTGTAATCTCACGCGCCCACTGCTTGAGCTGGCGGTGGGAAGTATGCTGCGAGGCGCCACCATCGACGCACATGGCCTCCGTAGCCTTCTAAAACTCATGCTCGCTGGACTCGTCGTCCTCGTCATGATCATCGTCTTCCTGCTTCTTGTCACGGCCCCGAGCGGGCCTCTCTTGCTTGTTATCCTTGCCGCGGCGACCTCCTTGGCCGCCACGCTTCTTGCCCGATCCTTCAGCGCCATCTTGGCCCTTCTCCTTGTCCCACCTCTCGTACTCGGCTTTTTGCTTTTCAGCAATCAGCTCGACTTGTCGGCAGTTCCGGAGGTCGTGGCCTTTGGTGCGGTGGATCTTGCAGTACTGCTTGATGGAGCCTCCTGGCTTGTCGGTAGCCGCCAAGGCCCGGCAAGCGGCGCACCCGGCAATCTCCTTGCCGGGGTCGTCTGCCTTGGCCTTCTTGGCGGTGCCGGTGTCGTCGGATCCCTCGATGGCAAGCACGGTCTTGCCCTTGCGCTTCCTGTTGCGACGCCGACCCTTCTTTGTCGAGCGGCGGTGTCTTCGTCGGTAGAGTCGGTTTCCACGCCGGCGTCTTCGTCGGGGTACTTCCTCCCCTCTTCAGCCCGAGCGCATCTATCGGCCAGAACGTAAAGTTCGGCCACATCATTGACCTTGTTCATTGCCAGCTCTTCATGCATCTTGTGGTTGCGCACATTCTGATGGAATGCGCTGATGACGGTGGCAGGGTGAACATCTGGGATGTTGTATTGCACTTGGCTGAAGCTCTGTATGTACTTGCGCAGGTTTTCACCTTCCTTGTGGGGAATGATATGCAAATCACTCGCCTGGCCATGAGCTTGGTGGCCTCCAGTGAAGGCACCAACGAACTCATGACACAGGTCCGACCAAGAAGAAATGGAATCCGCCGACAAGTGCATCAACCAAGACATGACATTGGGTTTCAGGGACAACGGGAAGTAATTGGCAAGCACCTTATCGTCGCGAGCCCCAGCGGCTTGCATCGCAATGGTGTAGATGCTGAGGAACTCCGACGGGTGGGTCTTGCCATTGTACTTCTCGCCGACGTCGGGCTTGAACATGCGGTGGGACGGCCACTGGAACTGCCGCAGCTCACGGGTAAAGGCTGGGCAACCCACCTCGTAAGGTAGGCCGCTGGAGCCTCCCGGCGCTGGGTGGTCCATAGCGGGCCCCGCCCGCCTATCTGACTGGTGGCGTGTATCACGCCGGCGCTTGACGGTGGTTCGAGCGTCTTCGTGGGCTCGCTCCCGAAGAACTTGGCGCTGGTCGCGGTGGGTCCGTGGGTCGGACGACGCTATGGAAATGTTGTCACAAGCGTCATCACGACGGACCGACCCCGCGGTAGCTGGCGCGGTGGAGGAGAGTGCACAGTGGCCGCGGCGCCTCCGGCCCCTCCACCGCTAGTGTGCGGTGGTTCGATGGAGCGCCGGCCTGAGGGCCCCGCCAGCCGTGACTCGTCTTTGTTGGTGACGCCGACGAGGCTCCGGATAGTGGCTCTCCACTCGTCAAGCTTTTCTGCAGCAGGAGGGAAGTCGAGGAGAAGCTGCGCGCGCGCCAAAGCTTCTGCTGGCGTGGGTGGCAGTGAAAGCTGCATGGACCGTGGCGCGCTTCGACTTCTAACCACGTTAGAAGGAGCTCTATCACGGTCCAGCGGCTGCGTGCCATTTTCGCCAGCATTTCGGCGGGCATGCTGGCCTCCGTCGTCCCGTAGATGATGCATAGGACTCTTCCCACGGCGGCGCCCGGGGTCTCCAGCGTGGTGGCGCTGCTCGTCGCGCACACCCCGGGAAGAGCACGCTGTGGGCGCTGGCGTGGTGTCTTGGAGGCCGCCGCGCCGCCCCCAGAGGGCCCCGCGCCGCCTGCGGGGGGCCCAGCTCCGTCTCTAGATTTGGCAGTGTGCCGCCCGTCGTCTCGCGCACGAACGATGCCGCTCGCCAGGCTCTGACTGCCAGAGCGATGTTGGTGCTCGCGGGCCGCGCCTCGGGTTCTGTCTGCGACCGGCCCGCTGCTCGCCCGCACCAGTACAGGCCGTCCGGCTCTCGACGAACCGACCGCCGTGGCCGCCTTCTTCTTCGGAGCCATGACGATGGGGAACTGCTAGACCGGATTTTCACAACTGTGCCCCCTACCTGGCGCGCCAAAGATGTCGGTGGAAACGACACCTATGGGGTCACTGGGATCCCTTCTACGGTTGGCGAGCGCGAGGTTGTGCAAAGAGCGGGTCTGACAGGAAGCACACCGATCATTTACCGAGGTTCAGGCCGCGAAGATGCATAATACCCTAGTCCTACTTTGGTGGATGTATTTGAGTGTTCTTGTGTTCTTGAGCTAGCTACGGGGTGCAACTTGCCCAAAAAGGCCGAATCCCTCTCCTGGTCGCCTCGGGCCTCCTTTTATAGGAAAAAGGGGTTGCCACAGTGGCACATAGGAGGTGGAAAGGTCTACAGTCGATAAGCCTATCCTCTGGGACCATCGGACAAACGCATTTAATGCGCTACCGACGTGCCCCCTTGCTTTATCGGGGACGCCAGGGAAGCATGTCCCAGCTGTCGCCGCCTCGCCTGGCCTTGACACGCGTCCAAGCTGATAAAGCATCGCGGCGCCATGTTGGCTGGCTGCTGGGCTGGCGCGGTGGTGGAGCCTTCATGAAGGGTCGCATGACACCATGCAGGTGCTTGCTGAGTCGGTGTAGAGGCCGCCCGTCGCCACGCAGGTGCCTGCCCAGCTGGTTGAGCTAGCAGCTGCTTGGGGACGGCGGTCGAGTCTTGGCAGGCGCGGGCCTGGCTGTGGCCCCGCTGATGCCCTCGGCAAGGGTCTTGCCGGGGGCCCGGCAAGGGTCTTTCCGTGGCGTTGCAGTCGTCTCCGGCAAGGCGCTTGCCGAGGGTCTTGTGGAATTCCTCGGCTAGGATCCCGCCGAGGGTCGTCGTCTTCTGGTCCTCATCTGATCTCACATGTTTGTGATCTTGACGAAGATTCGCATGCTACCACAGAGGCGCCTCCCGAGCCTTGGTCCTAACGTGGATAGTTGGTGGTGTTGGAACCCGTGGGCTCAAGGGCGGCTTACTCTGGTGGTGTCGGGCAAGTTGCCCCGGCAAGGCTCTTGCCGGGGCTGCGGAGGCTGCCTCGGCAAGGATCTTGCCGAGGGAGTACACCTCGTCCTCTTGTTCTCCTACGTTTCTGGTCTTGGCGTTGCCTTGGTTGTCTTGTGCTTTGGCTTCTCTCCGGCTTCCCTCCTCTGCCCTGCTAAGTGTGGCCGTGGCGTGAAGCTCTGACTGCCCGTGCACAAGTAAAGGGGTCAAAAGGAGAGCCCCTACTTTTGTACACCGACACGGCGGGTCAGAACGCGTCACGGGAAAATGAAGTTCTTTCAAGGACTGCCATATAAAGGACCGGTGTTCACTAAAACGGTCATAACTTTGTCATTCAGAGTCTGTTACAGACCCACATGTATTCAAAATGCTCGCGACGAGCGTGAGAATATAGAAAATGCTCCCGGCTTGCGCCAGGAGTCCCGGAGGACCGTCAAATTCAGCCCCTAAGTAGGACGTTTTGCCCCTGAAAGTCAAAGAAAATATCGTTTGCCGCTGCTTTTCACACAAGTTTCTTAAACCATTGGCACTCGTTTGGAAGAAAAGATGATGCGGAGCATCCTACGGACATCACCATGTCAAGAGTCCATTTGGCAAGTGACACGTGCGACATCTACTTCACATACACAAAGGTGAATCATCTCCTTTACATGTGTTCACTTGACCCTCTCGAGGATGGTATACTACTTGACACTTCTCCCGTGTCCATGCATAGGTATTGTCGGAGCTTTACGGATGTCCAGGAGGAGTGCAAGCAACAAGGAACGACTACACCGTCCGTGAGGGAAGCGTGGAAGAGAAGACGGAAGAAAGGAGAAGAAGGAGACGGAGCGGCTGCTGGAGCCAGGCCGGACATCCGGACCGCCGTCCGGATCATCCGGAACCCTCCCCGGATCGTCCGGGTAACTGCGCTGAAGACACTCGAAGGCTTCCACCGAAGCCGGATCACCCCCGACACCCGGATCATCCGGACCCCCGACGCCCGGATCATCCGGGACCCTCTGACACTAACTCGGCTGATTTCTTGTTTTAGCCATAACTAATTCATCCGGAGTCCTTTTTTGACG
Organism: Triticum aestivum; assembly: GCF_018294505.1. NCBI lineage: Eukaryota > Viridiplantae > Streptophyta > Magnoliopsida > Poales > Poaceae > Triticum > Triticum aestivum. The sequence continues at coordinate 333,898,709 of NC_057814.1, forward strand.
TTCTTTAGCTCGTTTTGAAGCTATTGACATCCCCCATCCCACAAAAATACCACCACCATCATTTTCCACCAACGTATGTTCTGAATTTTGGCATCTTTGCCTAGGGCCACCACCATATCATCCGCATTACCACCGCCGACTTCCGCAACCTAACCCATTTTGATCCCCATTGCATATGTGGTTGTTTGAGTTGTGGCTTGAATCTCCTAAGGTGTTTCGGCTACTTAGGGACGGTTGCTTCTTCATCAACCACCACCACCACTTCCGCATAGGCTTGCCCACCATACACTTCCACCACACCAACTTAACCTAATTTTGTTTGAGCTTGTTTGAGTTGTGTGTTGTGTCTCCTAAGGTGTTTCGGCTACTTAGGGACGGTGACCTCAACTTCGACATCGTGACACCACCATAACCTCCACCCTCGCATTGCCTACTCACAAAACCACCACCGCATTCCCCTACCACCATTTGACTTTTGTCCTTGAGATTTTGAGTTGTGGTTTTTCTGTTTCCTAAGGTGTTTCGGCTAATTAGGAACGGTTCGACATGGAGAACACCGCCACTCATCATCGCCACGAGGTCATCATCGTACAAGGACGGTAGCCTCGACGACACCATTGTATATTCCCCTTGCAATTGCATTGATAACCCCTAGCCCACTTTACGTCACATGCCTAACGAGACTAGCCATTTGAGTATTGCCGGCAACGTTACTTGTGCACATTAGTGATCATCCCTTCCATTGCATACATACCATATCATATTGGTATCATCGTATCATCTCTTGTGTCACAAGTTTGTTCCTGCATATACACAATTGCTATCTTGGTTTGTGCATTTCTCATTGTGGCCATATCAAAAATAATAATAAGCTTTTAAGCAAAAAGAGTGAGCAAAGAGTTTGTAAGCAATAGCCATAGCATGATACCACATTGCACATAAGATTGTCATATCCGATCATCTTGGATCATCTTGAGAAACACCGGGAACCATACATATATAGCATACTTGGGATAGAAAGTTGATACATTTTGCATCTTATAGGTTGTGCACAAGTGTCGTATCCGCCTATTGAGCAATCGTGCTAGCGTCTCTCTTGAGTTGTGCAACACGAGCGTTTTCCGTGGATTCCACATTTTGTGCTCATTCCTTGGTTGCACGGCCCCATTTATCTATCCGTGTGTGCGTTTCCGTGTGCCATTCATTGCTATTGGTCTACTTGTTTCACTTGCGAATTTGTGAATCTCTTTCAACATTATTGAGTCTTGCTAATATTTTAAATCAAATTTTTGTGCCACTATCCTCACCGAGTGTAACACCCCGGATGTAACTTTCCATATTTGTAACTCCAACTCTTGCCATTTTCGGCTATGTGTTATGATATTCCCTCCGCGGTTGGGTTTCGCCTTCGTTTTTGCATTTTGTTCATGTCACGCATCTCATACCATGTCATCATGTGCATTGCATTTGCATACGTGTTCGTCTCATGCATCCGAGCATTTTCCCGGTTGTCCGTTTTGCAATCCGGCGCTCCCACCTCCTCTGGCGCACCCCTCTTGTTTTTCTTTCGTGAGCGGGTGTCTAACGTTCTCGGAATGGACCGAGGCTTGTCAAGTGGCCTTGGTATACTACCAGGAGACCACCGGTCAAGTTTCGTTCCATCTGGAGGTCGTTTGGTACTCCAACGGTTAACCGGGCATCCGAAAAGTCCATTTGTGTGTGCAGCAAACCCCCCTCTCTAAATAGTCCAAAACCCACCAAACTCTCTTCCATGCCGTAGGTCGTTCGATCACGATCGTGTGGGCGAAAACCGCACCTCATTTGGACTCTCCTAGCTCCCTCTACCTATATATATGGCTCCCCTCCCGAAATAATCCGCAGATGAAACCCTACCATTTTTTCCCCGCCGCCGCCGGACACGTCCATACCCTGCCGGACAAACACGCCGCCGCCCGCAGCCTCTCCGCGCCTGCCACGTGGCGCGCCACCGCTCGCCGCCGACGCCGGCCCGCGAGCCCGCGCAGGGCCCTCCGGGCCCGTTCGCCGCGCCCGCGCGCCTCCACCTCTGCACCGCGCCGCCGCCACCCGTTCTCCTCGTCGCCGCCGCGCGGATCCACGCCGGCCCCGCCGCCTCGTCGCCGTCATCGTGCCGCCGCCGCCCGTTCTCCTCGTCGCCGCCGCGCAGATCCACGCCGGCGACCGTGCCCCTCCGTCCGGCGCCTCCTCCTCTTCCTCCGACCCGCGCCGTCCTCTCCCTCACCGTCGTTCTCCCTCTGCTCCGGCGAAGTTCGCGCCACCACCGGTCCCGATCCAGATCCACATTACCCTAGGTTGACTTCTCTCCCTGCCCCGAAATCTGCAGTCATATTATTTTACATCACATGCCCCTGTTCATCATGTCATAACTCTCTCCAGATAGCTCCGTTTCGCGCGTGTAATATATCAAAATGTTCGTCTCGTGATACTCTACATTTTGTTCAATTGCACTATGTTCATTAGAGGCCATTTTGATGCCCAAATCTCTGGTGCAAGAGAGCTAATTGCTGTTGTCTCCTGTTACTTAGCAGAACTTGGAGATTTGTTATTTTTGTATAATTTAATCTGTGCATCTTATGGGCATGAGCTCTACATATGTTTTGTTTTATGCCATGACATCTTTCCAAGGGTGTATGCCATGTATTTTTGTGATCTCTGTGGTGACTAGCACAAGCATGCAAACTAGGCTCCGTAATGTTTCTGATTTCAGGGACTTGGTGATTTCTCTGTCTGCTGTTATTTTGTTGCCATGTAAATTTGATGATACAGAGAGATCCATGCATATTTTGGAGACGTTCAGTAAGGATGTTTTGTAGATATTGTTGTAGTTGATCCATTCTTGCCCTTGTTTGCAATTATGGAGTGTCATAGCATGACTCAATCTTGCTCTACGTTTGCTATAAAATATTTCTGGCAGATTCTTAACATGATATGCAATTTTGCCAAGCTTATTCTAGTTGCCTCATACATGCTATGTATTTGCTCTTGCCATGGATAGCTTCATAAACTTGCCATCCTACTGTAGGTATGCTTGTTTTGTCATGCATTGCTTTGTGGTGAGTTCATTAAGCTCACCAAGATGCCTTCATATCATTGTTTCTGCCATGCTCTGTTTTCTGCTAAGCCTGAAACCTGTTAACGAAACTTGCTATGTTTACATGGTTTACATCATATCTTCTTTTCCTTTTTGTCTTATGGTCAGTAAGGGACTTTTGTCATATGCATTTAGTAGAACACTTCCATGCCTTGTTTTGCCATGTTAAGTTCCTGTAGCATGTTGTTTTCGTGCTCTGAATATTGCTACCTGATGCTGTTTTCTGCCATGTCCAGTAATTTCACCAAGTCTGTGAACCTGTTATCTTTTGTACTTTTGCCATGCTTGTTTGAACCTGTTATTTTGTGAACTAGCCGTAGCTCAGTGTTCATCTTTTGTCAAGCATCTCCTGTAGATTGCTGCCATATGCATTGTTGCTATGTTGGAGTACCGTAGCATTGTTACTTGTTGCATTCTAAGTGCTATCATGCTGTTAATCGCAGATTCGTGTCATTTTTGTTTTGCTTGCCATTTGCAAACCGTGCATCCGTTTCCGGTGATCTTTATATCGATTTCGACCGAAATCATCTCATCTTTCCAGTGGCATGCTTGGTTTGCCAAGTTACTGCCTTGTTCATCATTTATTCTTCCGGAGCACGCATATGCGTCGCATATCATATCTTGCATATCATTCATGTATTGCATCATGTTGCTTGTGCATTCCCCGTGATTGATTGTGGTTCCGTTGCTTGTGTTCTTGTCTTGGGTAGAGCCGGGAGACGAGTTCGTGAACGAGGAACCTGTTGAGTACGCTTACGAGGATCAAGCTTTCGACAACTCTGAGAACATTGCAGGCAAGATGACCACCCCTCGAAATCACTTCTATCTTTTCTTTGCTAGTTGTTCGTTCTATTGCCATGCCGCGCTACCTACCACTTGCTATATCATGCCTCCCATATTGCCATGTTAGCCTCTAACCATCCTTTCCTAGCAAACCGTTGTTTGGCTAAGTTACCGCTTTTGCTCAGCCCTTCTTATAGCGTTGCTAGTTGCAGGTGAAGTTGAAGTTTGTTCCATGTCGGAACATGGATATGTTGGGATATCACAATATCTCTTCTTATATTAATGCATCTATATATTTGGTAAAGGGTGGAAGGCTCGGCCTTATGCCTGGTGTTTTGTTCCACTCTTGCCGCCCTAGTTTCCGTCATACCGGTATTATGTTCCTTGAGTTTGCATTCCTTACGCGGTTGGGTGATTTATGGGACCCCCTTGACAGTTCGCCTTGAATAAAACTCCTCCAGCAAGGCCCAACTTTGGTTTTACCATTTGCCACCTAAGCCTTTTCCCCCGGGTTTTCGCGAGCCCGAGGGTCATCTTTATTTAAACCCCCGGGCCAGTGCTCCTCTGAGTATTGGTCCAACCTGTCAGTCGCCGGTGGCCACCAGGGGCAACTCTGGGCTCGCCTATCGGAAGCTTGGACAATCCGGTGTGCCCTGAGAACGAGATATGTGCAGCTCCTATCGGGATTTGTCGGCACATTCGGGCGGCTTTGCTGGTATTGTTTTACCATTGTCGAAATGTCTTGTAAACCGGGATTCCGAGACTGATCGGGTCTTTCCGGGAGAAGGTTTATCCTTCGTTGACCGTGAGAGCTTATGATGGGCTAAGTTGGGACACCCCTGCAGGGTATTATCTTTCGAAAGCCGTGCCCGCGTTTATGAGGCAGATGGGAATTTGTTAATGTCCGGTTGTAGAGAACTTGTCACTTGACCCAATTAAAATACATCAACTGTGTGTGTAGCCGTGATGGTCTCTTCTCGGCGGAGTCCGAGAAGTGAACACGGTTTGAGTTATGCATGACGTAAGTAGGAGTTCAGGATCACTTCTTGGTCATTGCTAGATGACGACCGTTCCGTTGCTTCTCTCCTCGCTCTCATTTGCGTTTGTTAGCCACCATATATGCTTAGTGCCTGCTGCAGCTCCACCTCATTTTACCATCCTTTTCGATAAGCTTAAATAGTCTTGATCTCGCGGGTGTGAGATTGCTGAGTCCTCGTGACTCACAGATTCTACCAAAACAGTTGCAGGTGCCGACGATGCCAGTACATATGATGGGATCGATCTCAAGTGGGAGTTCGATGAGGAACGTGGTCGTTCCTATGTGTCTTTTCCTGGTGATCAGTAGTGGAGCCCAGTTGGGACGATCAGGGATCTAGCATTTGGGGTTATCTTATTTTTATCTGGATCTTGACCGTAGTCGGTCTATGTGTGTATTTTGGATGATGTATGAATTATATTTATGTATTGTGTGAAGTGGCGATTGTAAGCCAACTCTTTATCCCATTCTTGTTTATTACATGGGATTGTGTGAAAATGACCCTTCTTGCGACAAAACCACAATGCGGTTATGCCTCTAAGTCGTGCCTCGACACGTGGGAGATATAGCCGCATAGTGGGCGTTACAAGTTGGTAATCAGAGCCATCCCCGACTTAGGAGCCCCCTGCTTGATCGAATCGCTGGCGTTGTTGAGTCTAGAACAAAAATGTTTTGAGTCTTAGGATTATATATATCGGAGAGTAGGATTCTTTTTACTCCTCAGTCCCTTCGTCGCTCTGGTGAGGTCTCCTGACGTAGAAGTTTTGACTCTTCTCTCCTCAAATTTCACTAAAAAAAAAATTTAGGATCACGCGGGTATCTTAGAATCGTTCCGATGGTTTTGTGACGAGAACATTGTTCTTGGTGCCTCCTGACATTTAGGGGTTGTGGCAGTGTCCCGGGGAGTTGAGCTCCGAGGTGTTGTCGTCTCAATTTTATCGTTGCAGTTCTGGAATACCTGAGTTTCGCCGACATCGAAATCTCTTTTATGCAGTTGTTGGTGAGATCACCTCGACGCCACCCAGTACTGGGGCGGTAGTTCGGGAGTATTGCCATAACTCGTATAACGGATGCTTTTCGAAGGTTGAGGTACACGATTTCCGAAGGTTTCTTGGTTATGTGTTGACGGATGGATACAGCTGGATCTAGGGATTGCTAGTTTGGGTGATATATTTTGTGTCCCCTGTATCCCCAACACCAGATTGCATAACCAGAAAGTTTCGGGAGTTTATAAGTGGGAATTCAAGTAGCTCTTAGGATATCTTTCCGACAGACGCATGATATGAGATTGGGGTTCGACGTCTAGTGGCCCGCCTGTACACGGTTGGTTTTACAGTGGTCTCGTAGTGTCTTAAAGAGTCCTTGGCTATGCCGACTCGGGGACGCTTCGTATGTCATGTGCACAGCCTTGTACATGATGGTGATGTACGATTGAGCCCGTGTGGGCCCCACCACCAAAACTTCGGACGAAATCTCTATCATATGTTTGTTCCGGCTTATTCTGCAAGCCAATACTTTGTTTTGTTTTGAATTGTGGTATTCGAGTTGCTTCGAAGTCATATGTGGATTCCATGTCTTTTTCTAAGTGGCTTCTCAACTTATGGAAGTGTGATGATTTACTATGGAATTCATTCGTTCATCCTCGTTCGAATGTTTATTGGGAAGACTATATGTCGCAATTTCTGTCCGTTGATTCTACTTATCTATTTGTCTATCAAGATGCTAATGGATGTCACCCTCTTCAGGATGGCTCCGCCAACACGTCAGAATCCGGATCGCAATGAAGGGAGTCAGGCGAACCCTCCGCCACCACCTCCGCCTCCGGAGGCATGGCAAGCGATCATGGCAGCCACCAACGCCAATGCTCAGATGATTCTGCAACTCTTGCAAGAACGCACCCAAGGGCAAGGCAATCAAGGAAATCAAGGTCAAGGAAACAATCAGCCTCACTTCCCTACCCTCAACCAGTTTCTCGCAAATCAGCCCAAGTCTTTCAGCTACTGTGCCGAGGCCACGGATGCCGATGATTGGCTCGTGGACATCAACAAGCATTTTGAATGTAGCAATGTCAGGCCTGAGGACTATGTCAAGTTCGCTTCTTTTCAGCTCAAGGACCAAGCTACTGATTGGTATCAACAATACAAAGATTCCAGAGGAGGTCGTGTGATCACTTGGACTAACTTCTGTCGGGATTTCAAAGCGCACCACAGTCCACAAAGTGTTGTTGAGAGCAAGCGTGAGGAGTTCCGCAATCTCAAGCAAGGCAACATGTCAGTGTATCAATTCAACATCCAGTTTCAGAAACTTGCTCGCTTTGCTAAACAAGACGTTCCTGATGAAAAGAGCATGATCTATCACTTCAGAGGTGGCCTTAGAGAGGATCTGCAGTTAGCTCTCGTTCTTGTTGAGCCTACTCAGTTTGATCAATTCTATAACATGGCACTGAAGCAAGAGGCTGCTCAGCTCAAGTGTGAGGCTTCTAAGAAGAGAGTCAGAGACGCAGTTCAGTCTTCTTCTTCCTCACTTGTGGCTGCTAAGCAACAGAAGTTCTGGTTGCCTCCTCCTCCTCCATTTTGTTAGCCTTACCAGCAGAAGAACAAAGGTGGCCATGGTTCTTCCAACTCTTCCAACTCTGGCTATCAGAACAAGTCTCGGAATCAAGCTCCAAAGTCCAATGCCCCTTATCACCGTCCACTCTCAGAGGTGACTTGCAACAAGTGTCAGCAGAAAGGTCACTATGCTAACAAGTGCTTCAACCAAAGGCGTCTTCCGCCTCCTCCTCCTGTCAGATCTTCCAGCAATGCAGTGGTCAAACATAATTCCAAGTTTGCAAAGGTGAACATGATGAATGCAGCTCAAGCGGAGGAATCGACTGATGTGATAATGGGTAATCTTCCTGTTAATGATATTCCTGCAAAAGTTCTTTTTGATACTGGTGCATCGCTTTCTTTCATATCAAGACCATTTGCATCCAAGCATGAGTTGGTTTTTCAAGGTTAGCCTAGACCGTTAGCAATTGTCTCTCCGGGCAAATGCATGAATGCAAGTTCCATGGTTCCGGATGTTTCCATTAAGATGGGGAACTATAAATTTTTGTCTTCTCCAGTTGTTCTTGGTGACTCGGATATTGATATAATTCTCGGGATGGACTGGCTTTCTAAGCACAAGGCTCAACTTGATTGTGCTGCCAGGGAAATTCAATTGACACACTCTTCTGAGGATGTTATCATTTATGCCGCTCGTGATGAAACCATTCGGTTATTTTCTCTCAATGAGAAGGGCGAATTGAATGTCATCTCTCAAATTCTAGTTGTTTGTGAGTATCAAGATGTCTTTCCAGAAGAGCTTCCGGGTATGCCTCCTCACCGGCCAGTTGAGTTCGTTATCGATCTTGAGCCAGGCACTGAACCCGTTTGCAAGCATCCATACAAGCTTGGACCCAAGGAGCTGAAGGAATTGAAGAAACAACTCGATGAACAAGAGCGTCTGGGTTTGATCAGACCGAGTTCATCTCCATGGGGTTGTGGTGTTCTTTTTGTCCGGAAGAAGGATGGCACGGACCAACTTTGTGTCGACTACCGTCCATTGAACAAGAAGACAATCAAGAACAAGTATCCACTTCCCAACATAAATGAGCTATTCGAGCAACTCAAAGGTGCTAAAGTATTCTCCAAGCTTGACCTTCGTATGGGTTATCATCAGATTCGCATTCGTGAAGAAGATATTCCCAAGACAGCATTCAGAACAAGCTTTGGTTCTTAGGAATATACTGTCATGTCTTTCGGTCTTGTCAATGCTCCTCCAGTATTCTCTCGGATGATGAATTTCATCTTCAACCCCTATACCAATGAATTCGTCCTGGTGTATCTCGATGATATCTTGGTCTTCTCCAAGAATAAGAAGGATCATGCCAAACATTTGCGATTGGTGCTCGACAAGCTCAGAGAGTATCAATTCTATGCGAAGTTCTCAAAATGTGAGTTTTGGCTTGATGAAGTTCTTTACCTTGGTCACATCACCTCTGCCAAGGGCATCGCTGTTAACCCCAAGAAGGTGTCCGCAATTGTGAATTGGGAACCTCCTCAGAATGTCAAGCAGCTCCGCAGTTTTCTTGGTCTTGCAAGCTATTGCCGAAGATTCGTTGAGAATTTCTCCAAGATTGCAAAGCCTCTTTCCAACCTCCTCCAGAAGCATGTGAAGTATGTACGGTCTCCTGAGTGTGATGTTGCTTTCAACACTCTCAAAGAGAAACTTGTCACACCTCCTGTCTTGACTCCTCCTGATGAATCCAAGCCATTTGAAGTTTTCTGTGATGCTTCTCTCCAAGGTCTCGGTGTTGTGTTAATGCAAGAGAAGAAAGTTGTGGCCTATACCTCTCGTCAGTTGAAGCCCAATGAGAAGAACTACCCCACTCACGATCTTGAGTTGGCGGCAGTTGTCCATGCATTAATAACGTGGAGACATCTCTTGTTGGGAAGACAAGTGGACATATTCACCGATCACAAGAGTCTCAAGTACATCTTCACTCAGCCCAACCTCAACCTCAGGCAGACTCGATGGGTCGAAATGATTCAAGATTACAATCCGAGTATTGAATATACTCCAGGCAAGGCCAATGTCATTGCAGATGCTTTAAGCAGGAAGGCTTATTGCAACAGCTTAATCCTCAAGCCATTCCAACCGGATCTTTGTGAAGCTTTCCGCAAGCCGAATCTCCAAGTTGTTCCTCAAGGCTTTCTTGGCAACCTCATAGTCTCACCTACTTTGGAAGATCAAATTCGTGAGGCACAACTTCTTGATGCCATGGTGAAGAAGGTGAAATGTGGTATCGACAAGGGCCTTTCCAAATACAAGTGCTATCGCATTGATGACAGAGACACTTTATTCTTCGAGGACCGGATTGTGGTTCCTAAAGGTGATCTAAGGAAAGTCATAATGAACGAGGCGCACAATTCTCTCCTTTCCATTCATCCTGGAAGTACGAAGATGTACCATGACCTCAAGCAGTCGTATTGGTGGACTCGGATGAAGCGAGAAATTGCTCAATTCGTGAATGAATGTGATGTCTGTCGAAGGGTGAAAGCAGAACACCAACGACCAGCTGGTCTCCTCCAACCTCTTGCTATCCCAGAATGGAAGTTTGATCATATCGAAATGGACTTCGTGACTGGATTTCCAAAGTCCAAGCGCGGAAATGATGCTATCTTCGTTGTCATCGACAAGCTTTCTAAAGTGGCTCATTTCCTTCCAATCAAAGAATCCATCACAGCAGCTCAGTTGGCAGAGCTATACACCTCCAGAATTGTCTCCTTGCACGGCATTCCACAATTGATTTCTTCAGATCGTGGAAGCATCTTCACCTCTAAGTTATGGGACTCCTTCCAGAAGGCCATGCGCACAAACATTCGCTTCAGCACAGCTTTCGATCCTCAAACTAGTGGCCAAGTCGAGCGATTCAATCAAATTCTTGAAGATATGCTCAGGGCTTGTGTCATTTCCTTTGGCATGAAATGGGAAGATTGTCTTCCATATGCCGAATTCTCCTACAACAACAGCTTCCAAGCAAGTTCGGGCAAGGCCCCATTCGAGATTCTCTATGGCAGAAAGTGTCGTACTCCTCTCAATTGGTCAGAGACTGGTGAACGCCCACTTCTTGGCAATGACTTTATCACTGAAGCTGAAGAAATGTGTAAAGTCATCCGTGATAATCTCAAAGCCGCGCAATCGCGCTAGAAGAGTTACTATGATAGTAAGCACCGTGATTTGGCTTTCGAGATCAGAGACCATGTCTACCTCCGCGTCTCTCCAATGAAAGGCACTCGTCGCTTCGGTATCAAAGGGAAGCTTGCCCCTAGATACGTGGGTCCTTTCAAGATCACTGGCAAAAGGGGCGACCTCGCCTATCAACTTGAGCTTCCTTCCAACTTCGCGAACGTGCACGATGTGTTCCACGTGTCACAGCTCCGCAAGTGCTTCAAGACCCTGAGCGCACCATCAACTTCGAAGAGATCGACCTCCAAGAAGATATGTCTTATCATGAGCACCCCGTTGCTATTCTTGAAGAAACTGAGCGCAAGACTCGCAACAAGTCAATCAAATTCCTGAAAGTGAAGTGGTCGCACCATTCCGACCGGGAAGCCACCTGGGAACGCGAGGACCATCTCCGTTTCGAGTATCCGGAGTTCTTTCAGTCCTAGATCTCGGGGCGAGATCCTCTCGTAGTGGTGGAGTGTTGTAACACCCCGGATGTAACTTTCCATATTTGTAACTCCAACTCTTGCCATTTTCGGCTATGTGTTATGATATTCCCTCCGCGGTTGGGTTTCGCCTTCGTTTTTGCATTTTGTTCATGTCACGCATCTCATACCATGTCATCATGTGCATTGCATTTGCATACGTGTTTGTCTCATGCATCCGAGCATTTTCCCCGTTGTCCGTTTTGCAATCCGGCGCTCCCACCTCCTCCGGTGCACCCCTCTTGTTTTTCTTTCGTGAGCGGGTGTCTAAAGTTTCGGAATGGACCGAGGCTTGTCAAGTGGCCTTGGTATACTACCGGGAGACCACCGGTCAAGTTTCGTTCCATTTGGAGGTCGTTTGGTACTCCAACGGTTAACCGGGCATCCGCAAAGTCCATTTGTGTGTGCAGCAAAAACCCCTCTCTAAACAGCCCAAAACCCACCAAACTCTCTTCCATACTGTAGGTCATTCGATCACGATCGTGTGGGTGAAAACCGCACCTCATTTGGACTCTCCTAGCTCCCTCTACCTATATATATGCCCCCCTCCCGAAATAATCCGCAGATGAAACCCTAGCATTTTTTCCCCGCCGCCGCCGGACACGTCCGTACCCCGCCGGACAAACACGCCGCTGCCCGCAGCCTCTCCGCGCCCGCCACGTGGCGCGCCACCGCTCGCCGCCGACGCCGGCCCGCGAGCCCGCGCGGGGCCCTCCAGGCCCGTTCGCCGCGCCCGCGCGCCTCCTCCTCTGCACCGCGCCGCCGCCGCCCGTTCTCCTCGTCGACGCCGTGCGGATCCACGCCGGCCCCGCCGCCTCGTCTCCGTCGTCGCGCCGCCGCCGCGCCGGCCGCCGCACCGCCGCCCGCCGGCGACCGTGCCCCTCCGTCCGGCTCCTCCTCCTCTTCCTCCGGCCCGCGCCGTCCTCTCCCTCACCGTCGTTCTCCCTCTGCTCCGGCGAAGTTCGCGCCGCCACCGGTCCCGATCCAGATCCACAGTACCCTAGGTTGACTTCTCTCCCTGCCCCGAAATCTGCAGTCATATTATTTTACATCACATGCCCCTGTTCATCATGTCATAACTCTCTCCATATAGCTCCGTTTCGCGCATGTAATATATCAAAATATTCGCCTCGTGATGCTCTACATTTTGTTCAATTGCACTATGTTCATTAGAGGCCATTTTGATGCCCAAATCTCTGGTGCAAGAGTGCTAGTTGCTGTTGTCTGCTGTTACTTAGCAGAGCTTGGAGAATTGTTATTTTTGTATCATTTAATCTGTACATCTTATGGGCATGAGCTCTACATGTGTTTTGTTGTATGCCATGACATCTTTCCAAGGGTGTATGCCATGTATTTTTGTGATCTCTGTGGTGACTAGCACAAGCATGCAAACTAGGCACCGTAATGTTTCTGATTTCAGGGACTTGGTGATTTCTCTGTCTGCTGTTATTTTGTTGCCATGTAAATTTGATGATACAGAGAGATCCATGCATATTTTGGAGACGTTCAGTAAGGATGTTTTGTAGATATTGTTGTAGTGGATCCATTCCTGCCCTTGTTTGCAATTATGGAGTGTCATAGCATGACTCAATCTTGCTCTACTTTTGCTATAAAATATTTCTGGCAGATTCTTAACATGATATGCAATTTTGCCAAGCTTGTTCTAGTTGCCTCATACATGCTATGTATTTGCTCTTGCCATGGATAGCTTCATAAACTTGCCATCCTACTGTAGGTATGCTTGTTTTGTCATGCATTGCTTTGTGGTGAGTTCATTAAGCTCACCAAGATGCCTTCATATTATTGTTTCTGCCATGCTCTGTTTTCTGCTAAGCCTGAAACCTGTTAACGAAACTTGCTATGTTTACATGGTTTACATCATATCTTCTTTTCCTTTTTGTCTTATGGTCAGTAAGGGACTTTTGTCATATGCATTTAGTAGAACACTTCCATGCCTTGTTTTGCCATGTTAAGTTCCTGTAGCATGTTGTTTTCGTGCTCTGAATATTGCTACCTGATGCTGTTTTCTGCCATGTCCAGTAATTTCACCAAGTCTGTGAACCTGTTATCTTTTGTACTTTTGCCATGCTTGTTTGAACCTGTTATTTTGTGAACTAGCCGTAGCTCAGTGTTCATCTTTTGTCAATCATCTCCTGTAGATTCCTTCCATATGCTTTGTTGCTATGTTGGAGTACTGTAGCATTGTTACTTGTTGCATTCTAAGTGCTATCATGCTGTTAATCGCAGATTCGTGTCATTTTTGTTTTGCTTGCCATTTGCAAACCGTGCATCCGTTTCCGGTGATCTTTATACCGATTTCGACCGAAATCATCTCATCTTTCCAGTGGCATGCTTGGTTTGCCAAGTTACTGCCTTGTTCATCATTTATTCTTCCGGAGCACGCATATGCGTCGCATTCATATCTTGCATATCATTCATGTATTGCATCATGTTGCTTGTGCATTCCCCGTGATTGATTGTGGTTCCGTTGCTTGTGTTCTTGTCTTGGGTAGAGCCGGGAGACGAGTTCGTGAACGAGGAACCTGTTGAGTACGCTTACGAGGATCAAGCTTTCGACAACTTTGAGAACATTGCAGGCAAGATGACCACCCCTCGAAATCACTTCTATCTTTGCTTTGCTAGTTGTTCGTTCTATTGCCATGCTGCGCTACCTACCACTTGCTATATCATGCCTCCCATATTGCCATGTTAGCCTCTAACCATCCTTTCCTAGCAAACCGTTGTTTGGCTAAGTTACCGCTTTTGCTCAGCCCTTCTTATAGCGTTGCTAGTTGCAGGTGAAGTTGAAGTTTGTTCCATGTCGGAACATGGATATGTTGGGATATCACAATATCTCTTCTTATATTAATGCATCTATATATTTGGTAAAGGGTGGAAGGCTCGGCCTTATGCCTGGTGTTTTGTTCCACTCTTGCCGCCCTAGTTTCCGTCATACCGGTATTATGTTCCTTGAGTTTGCGTTCCTTACGCGGTTGGGTGATTTATGGGACCCCCTTGACAGTTCGCCTTGAATAAAACTCCTCCAGCAAGGCCCAACTTTGGTTTTACCATTTGCCACCTAAGCCTTTTCCCCTGGGTTTTCGCGAGCCCGAGGGTCATCTTTATTTAAACCCCCGGGCCAGTGCTCCTCTGAGTATTGGTCCAACCTGTCAGTCGCCGGTGGCCACCAGGGGCAACTCTGGGCTCGCCTATCGGAAGCTTGGACAATCCGGTGTGCCCTGAGAACGAGATATGTGCAGCTCCTATCGGGATTTGTCGGCACATTCGGGCGGCTTTGCTGGTATTGTTTTACCATTGTCGAAATGTCTTGTAAACCGGGATTCCGAGACTGATCGGGTCTTTCCGGGAGAAGGTTTATCCTTCGTTGACCGTGAGAGCTTATGATGGGCTAAGTTGGGACACCCCTGCAGGGTATTATCTTTCGAAAGCCGTGCCCGCGTTTATGAGGCAGATGGGAATTTGTTAATGTCCGGTTGTAGAGAACTTGTCACTTGACCCAATTAAAATACATCAACTGTGTGTGTAGCCGTGATGGTCTCTTCTCGGCGGAGTCCGAGAAGTGAACACGGTTTGAGTTATGCATGACGTAAGTAGGAGTTCAGGATCACTTCTTGGTCATTTCTAGATGACGACCGTTCCGTTGCTTCTCTCCTCGCTCTCATTTGCGTTTGTTAGCCACCATATATGCTTAGTGCCTGCTGCAGCTCCACCTCATTTTACCATCCTTTCCGATAAGCTTAAATAGTCTTGATCTCGCGGGTGTGAGATTGCTGAGTCCTCGTGACTCACAGATTCTACCAAAATAGTTGCAGGTGCTGACGATGCCAGTACAGATGATGGGATCGATCTCAAGTGGGAGTTCGATGAGGAACGTGGTCGTTACTATGTGTCTTTTCCTGGTGATCAGTAGTGGAGCCCAGTTGGGACGATCAGGGATCTAGCATTTGGGGTTATCTTATTTTCATTTGGATCTTGACCGTAGTCGGTCTATGTGTGTATTTTGGATGATGTATGAATTATATTTATGTATTGTGTGAAGTGGCGATTGTAAGCCAACTCTTTATCCCATTCTTGTTCATTACATGGGATTGTGTGAAGATGACCCTTCTTGCGACAAAACCACAATGCGGTTATGCCTCTAAGTCGTGCCTCGACACGTGGGAGATATAGCCGCATCGTGGGCGTTACACCGAGCTACTCCATAAGCTTTACTTGATAGGTGTGAGTGAACAAGTCCGGTACCAATTCCACTATTCTTTCATCTCACATTGAGTGAAACGGGATACATCCTCAACTTTGGGAAAAGGTAACTTGGTATTGTTTATCTCATTTCCTACTCACCTCTACTCGAGTCTTGTGATGGATAGGCAAGGCATTTCACCCTCGGTCTACAACAACAACAACGAGTTCGATGCCAAGAACAACAACTTCGACGCCAAGATGCAAGCTCACATGGAGGACATCAAAGCCCTCATCAAGTCCTACAAGCAATCTTCCTCATCTTCGAGAAGACGCTCACGTGCATGTGCTTCCGAGCTACCATCTCCGGCAATGTCACATTGGCATCGACACCACCACCAACAAGAACGTGAAGGTCAAGAGCTCAACACCAACAACCGCTCAACGACTTCACCATCTCCCTTGGCATCTTCGCCAAGCGACTTCAAGGCATCTTCGCCTATGGACATACGACATCTTCCCCAACAAGCACCCCAAGACTACACTCAAGATAAGCTCCCCAAGCTCATGTCCGCGACTTCCACGAGCTACTACGACCTCGACAATGACCACAAGATTCCTTTCTATGGGACTCAAGAACCCGAGGAGTATCTCGAGTGGGAGCGCCTAATGGACGACTACCTCAAGCTACATCAAGTTCCTCCCGAAGATCAAGTGAAGTGCGCCACAAGAAACTTCCACGACTACGCGTCGACATGGTGGCTTCACACACCTTCGGAGACCTACGACATGAGTTGGCCCAAGATGAATAGAGCTTTGCGGCGAGAGTTCGTTCCTCCAACCTACACGGAACAACTTCTATGCCAATTGGAGAACACCATCCAAGGATCCAAGTCCATCGACACGTACTTCAAGGAGATGAAGAATGCCTTGCGACTAGCCGGCGTGGATGACCCCATGTCAATGAAGTTCCACTTCATGATGGGATTGCACAACGACATCTCCAAGACAATCTTCTTCGAGAACTACAAGTCCCTCGACGACAACTACATTGGTGCTCTCAAGGCGGAACAAGAACTCATGAAGGCCAAGGCTTCTCGACCCCAAGCACACTTCTCGAAGACCAAGCTCCAACACGGCGAGCATGAGGCTAGTACCACGACGATGTCCAAGCCCGACGAGCTCCAAGACGATGCTCCCAAGTTCGACTTCACCGCCATCCCTCTTTGTGGCATTGATGGTGCCGAGTCTTCTTCGACTCTTTTTCAAGACGGTGTGGCGACGACTACGACTATGGAGCTAATCAAGGAACATGCTTTGGAGGCGAGCGACACGGTGGCGAGCAAGGATGATGCTTCCATCTTAGGAGGCGAGAGTGATGATGTGCCATCTTCGGCCTTCATCCACAGCGACTTGTCATATGCTATGAATGAGATCAACCATATGTTTTATTTGCAATCTCATCGTAGTGACTATGCATATGCCATTAAAATTAACCCAATTTGCACATATGGCATAGATGACAATCCCATGGTTATTGGCATTTGTTTTTCTTGTGATGATAATGATATGCTCCCTTTGCATCATTTATCTCGTATGCCATGCCATGACCACCTAGCTTCGGATATGCATTGTTTTGGATGTTGTCCATTTTCTCAATATGATGTTTCCAATATTGCTCATGAGGAGACCCCCATAGTTTCCTCATACATGTTAGGAGATTTTGACCCGTCCCATCCATTGCATGATCCTCATAATTATGTGCACAATATGCTCCCCATGAATAAACATGCTACTGATGTGCCATATACTTGCATTCTCAATTTGTATCCCCATCGTGTCATACATAACAACTATTCTTTCATGATGGTGACATGTTCTTATACCATGCATCAAATTTCTTTGAGCGATGCTTATCTTGTGCTAACTCACACATGCACATACACATCATGATGTATGATGTGTACATTTACCACATGCAAAATTTCTTTGGTTTGTGTCTCTTTTGTGTAGGTACCCATGAATACTTGTCAACCACACAATCCCATGAGTTGACAAAACGAACTCTAGAGAGCAACGACGACTTGGGATCCCATGGATTGTCTTTCCCACCGCTCTCTTCGCGCAAAGACTTCGCGCATTTCTTCTACATGGCCCTCACTTGCCTATGGGTTATTGTCCATTACACATTCTATACCCATCTTGCCATGTTCACTTTGCATGATATGCTCATTCCTATGCCTTTGACATGCATGCATTTGTGACCCATGCTTTGCATTACACATGATGATTGATTCTAGCACTCGTATGTATGTTTGCAAGCTTGGTGGAGATATTGCTTGTTATTGCCATGTTCCACCTATGACCCATCCCTATGATGATACTATGATCTTGCTGTGTGTTCGTGCTTGCGATATGTCATGTACATTGTCTATGCCTATTATTTGCTCACATGACATGATTGCCATGAATTCCTCTAGTATGTTGTATCTTCGCACTACTAGCTTGCACAACTTGATTGATATGCTTGCCTATGTTGCATCACCAATGATTCATACTTGCTCCTTTCATGCGGTTGATGACAACCATCTACATGTTTTGCACATGATTGTTATTGCTTCTTGTCATATATCTCCATATGTTGCCTCTCTCATGCTAGATGATTTGCCATGTATTGAGTGCAACTATGCCTTTAGTCTTGATAATGAGTTTGCCCCCATCACATTCTCGCATATATTTGGAATTTTGACATATTTCTTGTGAAGCATGCTTGTCTTACCTCTTTGCACCATATACATAGTGCCATGAATATTGCCATTGTTGCATCATATTGTTCATGCACTTGTGCTTCTAATGATTATGTGCAAGAGAAGAGAACCATCACGATGGATGGTGTGTTTATCTACCATGTGCATACTTTCTTTGTTTTGTTTTGTGCATGTGTAGGATACTTGGACATTGTGTTGACTTCCACGTCACATGAGTTGACCATTCGAGCTCTTGAGAGTGAGCCACCTTCTACCATGACGCTTCTGCATCATACTTGCTTGTGCTTCGGCATTGTGAAGGACGCACAAGGACATGCTTTCAAGGTGATATCCTTCTCTTTTGAGAACCCCCAAACCATGAGCATGCATATTGTGGATCATAATACTTGTGTTTCTTGCACCGTGAGACTTATTTGTCATCTTGGACCCCTTGCTTGCACAAATGTTAGTGATATTGCTTCCATTCACGATTTTCACATTCACATGCATCATGATATATACGCCTTGTGTGTTGCATCCAATTCTTGGACTACTTGCTACTATAATATGTTTGGTTGCAACAATGCCATCACTTCACATATGCCATGTCCCATTGATTGCTACATGCTTGTTGTGATTGCCTCACACATGATGAACAATTGTTATTCCTATTGTGTTGAGTGCCACACTATATTCACTACACCCTATGCATGTTATGCTTGGATTGTCTTGCACTTGACCTATGTGTTTAGACACTTCATTTTATTTGGTGTTGTGAATGATTCTTATGGCTACCATAGACCTTTCATTGAGCGCTTTGCCCATGCTTGCTATGACTTTGAGGTAGATGCTTATTCTCTTGTTACACATATTTGCATCACTACCTCACATTTACATGCTTGTCCCCATGATATCTTTGCTTGTGCTCAATTGATATGCTTACATGCCATGTCAAAATCCTTTGTCACACCATATGCTTTGCATGATGACGACACTTGTTTGGTGACTCACCTATCGAATGATTGGTTTTGCACTAACGCTAACCACATTTGTTTTCCCAAGTGTTTGTTGCCTTTGGTCCTTCTGAAGGAATCACTAGACGGTGTGACATTGGAGAGTGCCCATTTTGAGCTTCAAGATGACAAGTACTTGGTGAACGTCCACTTCTACACGGTGAAGCCATCTCTTTCCCATGGTGATTTGGTTTTTGATCCGAGGTCGGATCTTTCCCCAGGGGGAGGGGATGATGCGGAGCATCCTACGGACATCACCATGTCAAGAGTCCATTTGGCAAGTGACACGTGTGACATCCACTTCACATACACAAAGGTGAATCATCTCCTTTACACGTGTTCACTTGACCCTCTCGAGGATGGTATACTACTTGACACTTCCCCCGTGTGCATGCATAGGTATTGTCGGAGCTTCACGGATGTCGAGGAGGAGTGCAAGCGCCAAGGAACGACTACACCGTCCGCGAGGGAAGCGTGGAAGAGAAGACGGAAGAAAGGAGAAGAAGAAGACGGAGCGGCTGCTGGAGCCAGGCCGGACATCTGGACCGCCGTCCGGATCATCCGGACCCCTCCCTGGATCGTGCGAGTAACTGCGCCGAAGACACCCGAAGGCTTCCACCGAAGCCGGATCATCCAGGACTCTGTCCGGATCATCCGGCCCCTCGATGCCCGGATCATCCGGGACCCCGTTCGGATCATCTGGCATTGCCTGCACGCATGACTCGGGCCGAGGCCCATGTACCCATTCCGCCCCCTCACTTACCCCTTCGTGGCTTAGACTATAAATAGACCTCCTCCACCTCCTTTCTAGGGTCAGCAAAGTAGTAGCTCATTTGAGACCGAGCTTTGCTCATCCATATGGATCTACTCCACCGAGAGAGACCGCGTGCTTCTATGGAGAAGATCCACCTTGGATTCAAGACCCCTTCATGGGATGACCCCTCAAGACCTCCTCTTGGAGATGAACTTTACCTTGCATCTTTCCCTTTGTTGTTCATGTACCTTGTGGATCTTGTGTGTTTGATTGTCTAGTGGATGTGTGATTGGACTTGTTCTTGAGTGTTTCCCCTTGTGATTTCTCTCCGTTCTTCCCCGTGTTCATCGTGTTCTTCGAGGGAGCCCACTCCAATCGTGAAAGATCGGCCTACACCAGGTTAGCCCCGTATCAAAAGTCGAGAGATTATGGTGAGTGTAAACATTAGTCCGCCTGGTAAGGACAAACGTTGCATTCTGCACATGCTATATGATCTAGGGAATCTCATTTGGTTGTAAATTCAAGAAAATACAGCGACTATAAGCCTTATTCTCCTTGTTTTCGCCGTGTGGCATGCCGTAATGTATGTGGGTGACAGCCAATAACAAGAGGGCATTCCTGGCATCGAACAATACATATGTGGAAACAATATTTCCACCATGGAGGACACAAAATTTCGGGGCGGCGCGCCAGAACGCGTCACGGGAAAATGAAGTTCTTTCAAGGACTGCCATATAAAGAACCGGTGTTCACTAAAACGGTCATAACTTTATCATTCGAAGTCCGTTTTAGACCCACATGTACTAAAAATGCCCGTGGCTAGCATGGGAATCTAGAAAATACTCCCCACTTGCGCCAGGAGTCCTGAAGGACCGTCAAATTCGGCTCCTAAGCGAGACTTTTTGCCCCTAAAAGTCAAAGAACATCGTTCGCCGCTGCTTTTCACACAAGTTTCTGAACCCATTGGCACTGTTTGGAAGAAAATCCGTGAGATTATGCTGAGTGTAAACATTAGTCTGCCTGGTAAGGACAAACGTTGCATTCCGCACATGCTATAGGATCTGGGGAATCCTATATGGTTGTATATTCAAGAAAATACAGCGACTATAAGCCTTATTCTCCTTGTTTTCGCCGTGTGGCATGCCATAACGTACGTGGGCGACAGCCAATAACAAGAGGGCATTCCTGGCATCGATCAATACATATATGGAAACAATATCTCCACTATGGAGGACACAAAATTTTGGGGTGGCGCGCCAGAACGTGTCAGGGGAAAAATGAAGTTCTTTCAAGGACTGCCATATAAAGGACCGGTGTTCACTAAAACGGTCATAACTTTGTCATTCGGAGTTAGTTTCAGACCCACAAGTACTCAAAATGCTCGCGACGAGTGTGGGAATATAGAAAATGCTCTCCGCTTGCACTAGGAGTCCTGGAGGACTGTCAAATTTGGCCCCTAAGTAGGACTTTTTTTCCTTGAAAGTCAAAGAACATCGTTCGCCGCTGCTTTTCACACAACTTTCTGAAACCATTGGCACTCGTTTGGAAGAAAATCCGAGAGATTATGGTGAGTGTAAACATTAGCCCGCCTGGTAAGGACAAATGTTGCAATCTTTACATGCTATATGATCCAGGGAATACCATTTGGTTGTAAATTCAAGAAAATACGGCAACTATAAGCTTCATTCTCCTTGTTTTCGCCGTGTGGCATGCCGTAACGTACGTGCGTGATAGCCAATAACAAGAGGGCATTCCTGGGATCGACTACCACATATGTGGAAACAATATCTCCACCATGGAGAACACACAATTTCGGGGCGGCGCGCCAGAACGCGTCACGGGAAAATGAAGTTCTTTCAAGGACTGCCATATAAAGGACCGGTGTTCACTAAAACGGTCATAACATTATCATTCGGAGTCTGTTTCAGACCCACATGTACTCAAAATACTCATGACGAGCATGGGAATCTAGAAAATACTCCCCGCTTGCACCAGGAGTCCCGAAGGACCGCCAAATTCAGCTCCTAAGCAGGACTTTTTTCCCCTAAAAGTCAAAGAACATCGTTCGCCGCTGCTTTTCACACAAGTTTCTTAGACCATTGGCACTCGTTTGGAAGAAAATCCAAGAGATTATGGTGAGTGTAAACGTTAGTCCGCCTGGTAAGGACAAACGTTGCATTCTGCACATGCTATATGATCCGAGGAATCTCATTTGGTTGCAAATTCAAGAAAATACGGCGACTATAAGCCTTAGTCTCCTTGTTTTCGCCGTGTAGCATGTCGTAACGTATGTGGGTGACAGCCAATAACAAGAGGGCGTTCCTGGCATCGATAAATACATATGTGGAAACTATATCTCCACCATGGAGGACACAAAATATTGGGGCGGCGCGCCAAAACGCGTCACGGGAAAATGATGTTCTTTCAAGGACTGCCATATAAAGGACCGGTGTTCACTAAAACGGTCATAACTTTATCATTCGGAGTCTGTTTCAGACCCACATGTACTCAGAATGCTCGTGACGAGCGTGGTAATCTAGAAAAATACTCCCCGCTTGCACCAGGAGTCCCAGAGGACCGTCAAATACGGCTCCTTAGAACGACTTTTTGCCCCTGAAAGTCAAAGAACATCGTTCGCCGCTGCTTTTCAAACAAGTTTCTGAACCCATTGGCACTCCTTTGGAAGATAATCCGTGAGATTATGGTGAGTTTAAGCATTAGTCTGCCTGGTAAGGACAAACGTTGCATTCTGCACATGCTATGTGATCCGGGGAATCCTATTTCGTTGTAAATTCAAGAAAATACGGCGACTATAAGCCTTATTCTCCTTGTTTTCGCCGTGTGGCATGGCGTAACATACGTGGGCGACAACGAATAAAAAAGAGGGCATTCCTGGCACCGATCAATACATATGTGGAAACAATATCTCCACTATGGAGGACACAAAATTTCGGGGCAGTGCGCCAGAACGCGTCACGGGAAAATGAAGTTCTTTCATGGACTGTCATATAAAGGACCGGTGTTCACTAAAACGGTCACAACTTTGTCATTCGGAGTCCGTTTCCGACCCACATGTACTCAAAATGCTCGCGACAAGCGCGAGAATATAGAAAATGCTCTCGGCTTGCGCCAGGAGTCCTGGAGGACTATCAAATTCGGCCCCTAAGTAGGACTTTTTGCCCCAAAAAGTCAAAGAACATCATTCGCCGCTCCTTTTCACACAAGTTTCTGAAACCATTGGCACTCGTCTGGAAGAAAATCCAAGAGATTATGGTGAGTGTAAACATTAGTCCGCCTGGTAAGGACAAACGTTGCATTCTGCACATGCTATATGATCCGGGGAATCTCATTTGGTTGCAAATTCAAGAAAATACGGCGACTATAAGCCTTAGTCTCCTTGTTTTCGCCGTGTAGCATGTCGTAACGTATGTGGGCGACAGCCAATAACAAGAGGGCATTCCCGGCATCGATCAATACATATGTGGAAACAATATCTCCACCATGGAGGACACAAAATTTCGGGGCGGCGCGCCAGAACGCGTCACGGGAAAATGAAGTTCTTTCAAGGACTACCATATAAAGGACCGGTGTTCACTAAAACGGTCATAACTTTATCATTCGGAGTCTGTTTCAGACCCACTGGTACTCAAAATGCTCATGACGGGCGTGGTAAACTAGAAAAATACTCCCCGCTTGCGCCAGGAGTCCCAGAGGACCGTCAAATTCGGCTCCTAACAACGACTTTTTGCCCCTGAAAGTCAAAGAACATCGTTCGCCGCTGCTTTTCAAACAAGTTTCTGAACCCATTGGCACTCCTTTGGAAGAAAATCCATGAGATTATGATGAGTTTAAGCATTAGTCTACCTGGTAAGGACAAACGTTGCATTCTGCACATGATATATGATCCAGGGAATCCTATTTGGTTGTAAATTCAAGAAAATACGATGACTATAAGCCTTATTCTCCTTGTTTTCGCTGTGTGGCATGGCGTAACGTACGTGGGCGACAACCAATAAAAAGAGGGCATTCTTGGCATCGATCAATACAAATGTGGAAACAATATCTCCACTATGGAGGACACAAAATTTCGGGGCGGTGCGCCAGAACGCGTCACGGGAAAATGAAGTTCTTTCAAGGACTGCCATATAAAGGACCGGTGTTCACTAAAACGGTCACCACTTTGTCATTCGGAGTCCGTTTCCGACCCACATGTACTCAAAATGCTCGCGACAAGCGTGGGAATTTAGAAAATGCTCTCGGCTTGCGCCAGGAGTCCTGGAGGACTATCAAATTCGGCCCCTAAGTAGGACTTTTTGCCCCAAAAAGTCAAAGAACATCGTTCGCCGCTCCTTTTCACACAAGT
This sequence comes from Triticum aestivum, assembly GCF_018294505.1. Lineage (NCBI taxonomy): Eukaryota > Viridiplantae > Streptophyta > Magnoliopsida > Poales > Poaceae > Triticum > Triticum aestivum. The sequence goes on from NC_057814.1 coordinate 333,922,971, forward strand.
TTCTGAAACCATTGGCACTCGTCTGGAAGAAAATCCAAGAGATTATGGTGAGTGTAAACATTAGCCTGCCTGGTAAGGACAATGTTGCATTCTGCACATCCTATATGATCCAGGAAATCCCATTTGCTTGTAAATTCAAGAAAATACGATGACTATAAGCCTTATTTTCCTTGTTCTCGTCGTGTGGCATGCCGTAACGTACGTGCGTGACAACCAATAACAAGAGGGCACTCCTGGCATCGACCAACACATATGTGGAAACAATATCTCCACTATGGAGGACACGAAATTTTTGGGCGGCACGCCAGAACGTGTCACGGGAAAATGAAGTTCTTTCAAGGACTGCCATATAAAGGGTCGGTGTTCACTAAAACGGTCGTAACTTTGTCATTCGAAGTCCATTTCAGACCCACAAGTACTCAGAATGCTCGTGACTAGTGTGGGAATCTAGAAAATACTCCCTGCTTGTGCCAGGAGTCCCGGAGGACCGTTGAATTCGGCCCCTAAGCATGACTTTTGCCCTTGAAAGTCAAATAACATCGTTCGCCGCGTCTTTTCAGACAAGTTTCTGAACCCTTTGGCACTCGTTTGGAAGAAAATCCGAGAGATTATGTTAAGTGTAAACATTAGTCCGCCTGGTAAGGACAAACGTTGCATTCTGCACATGCTATATGATCTGGGAAATCCCATTTGGCTGTAAACTAAAGAAAATACGACGACTATAAGCCTCATTCTGCTTGTTTTCGCCGTGTGGCATGTCGTACTGTACGTGGGCGACAGCCAATAACAAGAGGGCATTCCAGGCATTGATAAATACATATGTGGAAACAATATATCCACCATGGAGGATACAAAATTTCGGGGCGGCGCCAGAACGCGTCACGAGAAAATGAAGTTCTTTCAAGACTGCCATATAAAGGATCGGTGTTCAATAAAACGGTCATAACTTTGTCATTCGGAGTCCGTTTCAGACCCACATGTACTCAAAATACTCTTGACCAGCGTGGGAATCTAGATAATACTCCCCGCTTGCGCCAAGAGTCCCGAAGGAGCATCAAATTCGGCTCCTAAGCAGGACTTCTTGCCCGTGAAAGTAAAAGAACATCGTTCGCCGCTGCTTTTCAAACAAGTTTCTGAACCCATTGGCACTCGCTTGGAAGAAAATCTGAGAGATTATGGTGAGTGTAAACATTAGTCCACCTGGTAAGGACAAACGTTGCATTTTGCACATGCTATATGATCCGGGGAATCCTATTTGGTTGTAAATTCAAGAAAATACGGCGACTATAAGCCTTATTCCCCTTCTTTTCGCCGTGTGGCATGCCGTAACGTACGTCGGCGACATCCAATAACAAGAGGGCATTTGTTGTAGGGTGGAACCCTAGATGGAGATCTTTCACGAATTGGAGGGGAAATCCCTAAGAACACGAAGAACACAAGAGAGGGGAAGCACTCAAATTGACTAGATCCAATCACACATGTGCTAGATCCAAGAACACACAAGAGGTCACAATGATTCAAGGACAACAAAGGAAAGATACAAGGTACTAGTTCATCCCAATCCTATGAGGAGAGAGGTCTTGATGATCCTATGATGGGGATCCTTCCCAAGATGGGGGCTTGATATCCACTAGGGATCTTCTCCTAGGAGGCCTTGATCTCCTAGAGGAGTGGGTACAAGGAGCAAAGCTCTCACACATATACTTTTCTATCCCTCTAATGAGGTGGGGGGAAGAGTTTATATAGTCTAGGGACCAAATAGAGGGAAAGAGGGGGGATACAAGGGTAAAAACCCAAAGAGGCACGCAGGCCCTCGGAGTGGTGCGGGCATCCGGGGCCAAACTGGCCGGGCACCCGTACCGGTTAGGGGCGCCGGTTGGAGGAGGACCGGGCACCCGGGGACCAAGTCCCGGGCACCCGGGAGGGCTGGTGGCTGGCGCGATGTAGGCTGGGCACCCGGGGCGAGCTGGGCCGGCTCAGGCAGGAGGCCGGGCACCCGGGCCCAAGTGGCCAGGCACCCGGGGTGCGGCCCAGGCGCTGGCTGGGCGAAAGGCCGAGCACTGGGGGCCTTGTGGCCGGGCACCCGTGCCAGGCTGGGCGACGCCCAGGCGGTGGCCGGGCACCCGGGGGCGATGCGGTCGGGCACCTGGGGTGTTCCGGGGACTTGGTCCCTCCCGCGGCTTCGTGTCCGGGAACTCCATCTCCTCGCACGTCTTGATGCTTCCCCTTCTTCTTGGGTCTCCGGTGAAGTTGGTGATTCCTCTTCCGTGCTTCCTCGTGACGATCTCCGAAGTACCTAAGAATGCATAACGTTTCCATTTGAGGTAGAACCCGACTCTCGTGTGAATCCGAAAGAAACTCAAAGAGGAAAGAGTTAACCTCGGTTTCGACGGTGCGTGTGCTCTTGTCATCGGTCTTCTCCGTCCTTGCGGTGGTGGTGTGACGTCCATGGTGATGGTCGAGGGATGCTCCGCATCATCTCCCCCCCTGGGAGAGATCCGTCCACGGATCGTGATCGTCATCACCATGGGAAAGAGAGGGTGTCGCCGTGTAGAAGTGGACAACCACCAAGCACTTGTCATGTGGAAGCTCGAAATGGTCACTCTCCAATGTCGCACCGTCTTGTAATTCCTTCAAAAGGAGCAAAGATAACAAGCATTCAAGAGGTGATTCACCCAACAAGTGTTGTCATCAAGCATAGCATACGGTTTGACAAAGAAGTGTGTCATGGCATTTAAGCATATAAATTGAGCACAAGCAAAGACATCATGGAAACAAGCATGCAAATGGGAGGTGGAGATGCAAATATGTTTGACAAGTGAACAAGCATCTACCTCAAGGTCATGGCAAGAATGCATAATGTTCTCAACAAATGGTCTATGGTATGCATAAGAACCATTCACAACACCAAATGAAATGAAATGTCTAAACACATGGGGCAAGTGCAAGACAATCCAAGCATAATGTGCATATGGTGAGGTGAAGATAGTGAGGCACTCAACACAAATGAGATAGCGATTTTGCAACATGTGCAAGGCAAACAAGTCATTCAAGTGACAAGCAATGGGACATGGCATATGTGAAGAAATGATATTGTTGCAGCCAAGCATATGTGTAACGCCCCGGATCCGATGCGCCAGGTGTCTGCCAGTTATTCGTCGTTGTTGCCATGTCATTTGCTTGCGTGTGGCACTTTGCCATGTCATCATCTGCATTTCATATCATGTCATCATGTGCATTGCATTTGCATACGTGTTCGTCTCATGCATCCGAGCCTTTTCCCCGTTGTCCGTTTTGCAATCCGGCACTCCTATGTCACCCGGCGCCCCCTTTTGCCTCTTTTCATGTGCGGGTGTTAAACGTTCTTGGAATGGACCGAGGCTTGTCAAGTGGCCTTGGTATACCACCGTTAGACCACCGGTCAAGTTTCGTTCCATTTGGAGGTCGTTTGGTACTCCAACGGCTAACAGGGCAACCGCAAAGTCCGTTTGTGTGTTGCAGCAAAACCCCCCTTCTAACAGCCCCAAAAACCCCCTAAGTCTCCGCCATGCTCTCGGTCGTTCGATCACGATCGCGTGGGCGAAAACCGCACCTTGTTTGGACTCTCCTAGCTCCCTCTACCTATTTAAACACCTTCCCCGTCCAAAATCGCAGTCCAAACCCTAAATTTCGTCCCACCTCGCAGCCGGACATGTCCGTTCGTCGCCGGACACCCCGCGCCGCCGCGCCCGGCGAACCCGCGGCCGCCACGTGGCCTCCTCCGCCACCAGCCGCCGTGCCCCGCCGCCAGGCCCGCCGGGGACCGAGGCCGGCCCGCCCCGGGCCGCATCTGGGCCGCGCCCCGCCCGTTCGCCCGCCGCCGCCTCCTCAGCTCCCCGTCGCCCGTGCCCGCAACGCCACGGCCGCCGCGCGCCTCGCCGCCGCCGCACCTCGCCTCGCCTCCATGGCCGCCGCCGTCGTTCGCCGGTGCCGCCTCCCCACCGGCGCTCCTCCTTGCCCTCTCCCTCCGGTCGCCGGCCTCCTCCACCTCGTCCTCTCCCTCTCTTCCGGCAAGTCCCCGGTGAGAAGCCACGCCGACGGCCCTCCCCCTCGAAGCCCCGGCCAGATCCAATCGAGCTCGAGGTTGACTTTTCCCCTCCCCCTCGAAATCTCTGTTTGGAAATTTTGACATTACATGCACCTGTTCATCATGGCATTACTCTCTGCATATAGCTCCGTTTTGAGCGTGTAATATATCAAAATGTTCGCCTCGTCATGCTCTAAATGTTTTTCCATTGCACCAAGTTCATTTGAGTTCATCTTGATGCCCAAATCATCGTTGCAAGAGTGCTAGTTGCTGTTATCTGCTGTTACTTATCAGAACTTGGAGATTTGTTATTTTTGTTGCATTTAACCTGTGCACCTTATGAGTAAGAGCTCTACAGGTGTTTTGTTGTATGACATGCCATATTTCCAGAGGTGTATGCCATGTATTTTTGTGATTTCTGTGGTGACTAGCACAAGCATGCAAACTAGGCTCCGTAATGTTTCTGATTTCAGAGACTTAGTATTTTCTCCAACTCTGTCTGCTGTTATTTTGTTGCCATGTAAACTTGATGCTACAGAGAGATCCATGCATATTTTGGAGATGTTCAGTAAGGATGTTTTGTAGATATTGTTGTAATTGATCCATTCCTGCCCTTGGTTACAATTATGGAGTGCCATAGCATGACCCAATATTGCTCTACTTTTGCTATAAAATGTTCCTGGCAGATTGTTTACGTGTTATTCAATTTTGCCAAGCTTGTTGTAGTTGTTTCATACATGCTATGTATTTGCTCTTATCATGGATAGCTTCATAAACATGTCATATTGCTGTAGGTATGCTTGTTTTGTCATGCATTGCTTTGGGATGAGTGCATCAAGCTCACCAACATGCCTTCATATTATTGTTTCTGCCATGCTCTGTTTTCTGCTAAGTCTGAAACCTGATAACGAAACTTGCTATGTTACATGGTTGCCACCATATCTTCTGGTCCTTTTTGGCTTATGGTCAGTAAGGGACTTTTGTCATATGCATTTATTAGAATACTGCCATGCCTTGTTTTGCCATGTTAAGTTCCTGTAGCATGTTGATTTCGTGCTCTGAACATTACAACCTGATGTTATTTCTGTCATGTCCAGTAATTTCTGCCAAGTCTGTGAACCTGTTATTATTTGCAATCTTTCCATGTCCTTTTGAGCTAGTTGTCGTGATTTCTGGAGATAGCACAGTGTTCATGTTTTGTTGTGCTTTACCTGTACATCATGTCCATGCCTTTTGTTTTCATGTTAAGGTGCTGTAGCATATTGTTTTGATGCTTGCTAGTTGCATAGTTGCTGTTTTGGACAGATTGTTGCTATATCTTGTTTGGAGTGTATGTGTTTCACCGTTGCTCCGTTTTGAGCATGCTCTATATGAAACTTGCTTAGTTTTGCATGTAGTCTCATATTATCATGTTGCATCCTTGTTTTGAGGTGTTTTCTTGATGGTTGTATGCATTTTGCATCAATGCCATGTTTAACTTGTTTTGCTCATATCTTCTAGGCCGTAGCTCCGAATCTAATGAACTTTATATGTAACTTGACTAGAATTTCGTGTAGATCATCATGGTGCTCTTTAACTTGCTGTTTAACAACTTCAACTTAATGCTTGATCAGTTCTGGACCAATTTTGAAATTTGCATATGAGGACTTACCGGATTTGTTATATGTTGTTTCCGGCCTCATTTAAACTTGCCTTGATGTGTTGTTCTTGTATGCATCATCTCTTGTCATGAGTAGCTTCATATAGCCTTGTCATGCATCATGCTTGGTTGACCATCATGCCTTGTTCATGTGTGGTGTGTTTGCCTTGTGGTGTGCTTCTTCTCGATAGTTCCCGTGCCGTTGCGATCGTGAGGATTCGTTCGTCTTCGTGGCTTCATCTTCTTCATGGACTCGTTCTTCTTCCTAGCGGGATTTCAGGCAAGATGACCGTCACCTTGGATCTCATTACTATCATTGCTATGCTAGTTGCTTCGTTCTATCGCTTTGCTGCGCTACCTATTCTTTTGCTCTTCAAGCCTCCCAAATTGCCATGAACCTCTAACCTTTGACACCCTTCCTAGCAAACCGTTGTTTGGCTATGTTACCGCTTTGCTCAGCCCCTCTTATAGCATTGCTAGCTGCAGGTGAAGATGAAGATTGCTCCATGTTGGATTATGTTTATGTTGGGATATCACAATATCTCTTATATTATTAATGCATCTATATACTTGGTAAAGGGTGGAAGGCTCGGCCTTATGCCTGGTGTTTTGTTCCACTCTTGCCGCCCTAGTTTCCGTCCTACCGGTGTTATGTTCCCGGATTTTGCGTTCCTTACACGGTTGGGTGATTTATGGGACCCCTTGACAGTTCGCCTTGAATAAAACTCTTCCAGCAAGGCCCAACCTTGGTTTTACCATTTGCCCAGCCTATTTCTTTTCCCTAGGGAGTCGCTCTCTCGAGGGTCATCTTATTTTACCCCCCCCCCCCCGGGCCAGTGCTCCTCGGAGTGTTGGTCCAAACTAGAGCCACTTGCAGCGCCACCTCGGGGAAACTTGAGGTCTGGTTTTAGTTGTACGTAGTGTTCATCCGGTGTTGCCCTGAGAACGAGATATGTGCAGCTCCTATCAGGATGTCGGCGCATCGGGCGGTCTTGCTGGATTTGTTTTACCATTGTCGAAATGTCTTGTAACCGGGATTCCGAGACTGATCGTGTCGTGGAATTGTCACGGCAGAGGTCCTCGAGCTAGGACTTAGTCGTGGAGCCATCGCGACTAGTAAGCTTGAAGGGGTTAATGCGGGACAAGGAACACGAGGGTTTATACTGGTTCGGCCCCTTACGGTGAAGGTAAAAGCCTACGTCCAGTTTGATGTGGTATTGATTAGGGTTTCGATAACCAGGGAGCTAAACTGCTATGCCCGGCTCTCGATGAGATTGTTCTCGTCCCTAAACCGCTGCCGGGTCGTCCCTTTATATAGGGAGGCTGACGCCCAGCAGCTCTCAGAGTCCCGGCCGGCTCAGAAGAGTGTCCTGCTCGGACTCTCAACTATTCTTGCCTTACACTACAAGTTCTACCATAGTAATGATTGTAACTACGGGCCTTAAGCCATCTCCGGGTCTTAAGCCCATCTTTGGCCCACCGTCTTTAAGCTTGGCGCCGGGTTTCTGGCAGTGACCATATGAGTAACCCGGCCCCTCCTGGCAGGTGACTCTAAGGTCTATATCCTCAACATTAGGCCCCAGATTGATTTGAGTCGGCTCATGTCAATCTTCAACTCCTTCGACAGAAAAAATCTCCGGCTTACCATTCGTGTGAAGGCCATAACCCAGCGTGACGTCATCCTCTGGACTCCGGATAATCCGCCGTGACGTCATCTTCCATCAAGCCCGTTTTTTACTCCGCCAGATCCGCAACGGATCTTTTCCTTTACTGCCATCCCGAAAATCGAGGCGTTGTGAGGGGAGATAACCACGCCACGGTTTCCTTGATTCTCGCGCCCGCTTTACGAGCTCGCCTTATAAATAGGCCGGCCCGACGGGCTCTCAGCCACTTCTCTCTCCATCTTCTTCCTCGTGCCATTGCTCCTCTGCCCGAGCTCTGCTACTGCCGCCGCCGTCGCGCCCCCGGTCTTCGTCAACCTTGGCCGCTGCATCACCCTGACTCGGACCAGACAAACGGCGGCAACCTCCGCTCCTCTCCAGCTCCGGTGAGTCTCCGTTACTCCATAGGGCAAATCCGTACTAGGGCCTGAGTAGTTCGTCCGTGTTCTTCCTAGTTCATCACCATTGCCACAAACTCCGGTAGTTTTCTTTCTTACTGCTCCTTTTGATCTTAGATCTGCATAGAACTATTGCGGTGACTGTTTAGCACCCATTTTACACGCAAACAGCTCTCTTTTTACTGCATAGGAACTTTGTTTGAGCCCAAGAACTCCCTCGCCTCTGTTTCTAGGTCTAGAAATTTTTCTTTTGCCCAACCATTTTGATCCAAAAAAGTTACTGCAATGCGTGAAACCTGTTTTACCACACTTAGTAAAAACTGCAATTAGTGAATCTCGGCGGTTTATATTTCCGGTTGAAAGAAACCACGCGCCGTAGAACCTCCCGGCTTACAGAAAACCACGCGCCATAAAATTTCCGGCTTAGCTGTGATAAGGCCTGTAAACAATCAAATTACTCTCAATCCCTCGGCGGCTTAAATAGCCCGATGCACTTAAGTGTATACCATTAGTCCCCTTCATAAGCCGCCACCTTAGCTTTGAACTGTAGATTCCTCCGGCTCATAATTAACCCGGACGTTTTTCCTTTTATCATAGACCGCCGACTTTCACCATGCCTCCCAAAGCTCCCATTACTTGCAACTGGATGAGGTCCAATGTCACCAACGAGACCCTAGCAGATTTTGTTAAGTCCGGATATCTGCCCAAGAAGGATGTCATGTCCTACCGTGCCCCTGACCCGTCAGAAGAGAGACCACAGCCAAAGGACGGGGAGGTAGTGATTTTTGCGGATCATATGAGCCGGGGCTTCGCACCGCCCGGTTCAAAGTTTTTCAGAGACGTTCTGAACTTCTTCGACTTGCGGCCTCAAGATATAGGACCCAACTCAGTGTCCAACATCTGCAATTTCCAAGTCTTCTGCGAGGTTTATCTTGGAGAAGAACCTAGTCTGCTGCTCTTCAGAGAGCTTTTTTACTTAAACCGTCAGAATGAGTGCGCCAATGGACCAAGTCTAGAGCTAGGTGGCATCTCCATTCAGCGGCGAAGAGACTGTCTTTTCCCTTATGCTGAGCCGCCGAGCCACCCAAAGGACTGGAACATGACTTGGTTCTATTGCCAAGATACGTCACCGGCTGATGAAAGTCCGCTGCCCGGCTTTCGCCCATCACGTCTGGAGTCAACACACCCATTGTCAGACAAACTGACTCCGGCGGAGCGCCAGCCTCTGCTTCCCACCATCAACAAGATCAAGGCTCTCCTGGGCAATGGTCTAAATGGAATCGATCTGGTCCGGGTCTGGATCTCATGGCGGGTGATCCCATTGAGCCGCCGCCCCGGCTTAATGTGTGAGTACACGGGCCGAAAGACGACCCTCAGAGACACAGCCGCAATGATCTTCCTGAAGACGTTGCAGAGGAGATGACCAAGGCTCTCTTGAACGAGAGCCTGGCAGACTGTGGAAGGACCGGGTTAGCCCCCTTCTGCAAGACCAACCCAGCCCCAGCGGTAAGCCGCCAATCTGATCATCCTATCTTCTTCTGTATATAACCTTCATCTGAATCGTTTGAAGAAATCATCATTGTATTTTTCAGGCTGACGACAAGTTCTGGCGGGTCAAATATGACCATGAGGCGGCCAAGAAGGCCAGAAAGGTGAAGAAAGCCGCCAAGAAAGCCGCTCCCCGTAAGAAGGGAAGTAGGCCCACTGCTTCGGAGCTGTTGCAGCTAAGTGACAGCTCCGAGTCTGAGGTAATTCCTAAACCTGTAAGCTCTTGTTATACTTGTCGTTTATTTCTGTCCGCCTTATCAATGCTGTTTATCAACAGGAGGACACCGGAGCCAGTAACCCGGTGGTTGAAGAGGTAACAATACTTTCCTCCGACTCGGAGCCCTTGCCAAGGCTGAAAACCCGAAGAGTAACCCAGAAAGTAAGCTTTTCCCATCCTTTAGCTTACCAAGATCCTCAATTTATTTTGAAGCGACAGGTTCATGAGAGCCGGCGGCACACCCGGACCAGCAAGGACACTGACCTCTCCTCCGGGTTACCTGATGCATCAAGGAAACGCCGGACCGAGGTGATCGCAAAATTGTACCCTTTTCATCCTTTTGCGGGTGTTATACGCCAACCGCTTAATTCTTCTGACTCAAATTATCAGGAGACTTCCCCTTCTTCCGGCGACTCTATGCAGTCGAATCTACCGGCTTTCAAGACCGCGTCCGGGTAACGAGAATCATCTCATGTTGTTCTGATCTTTACTCAAATTTTTTGTACTAACCTTTGTTGTTCTTTCAGTGCCCAGGCAAAGCTCACCAAGAGGGTGAAGAAAACCAAGTTGGCCGGAGTGCCGGATCTGCCTGAGCCGGAGGTGACGGTCCAAGACCCGCCAGCTGCCTCCGCCCCCGAAGCCACCACTCCAATGGACACGGCGCCTGCAGAAGCTTCTGCTGACCCGGTGGCCTCCGGCTCGGCCCAACCAACAAATGACCCGGATGTGGTAATGACCCAATACGGAGTTCGTTGAGCCGGGGAGACCTACCGTGCTGGCCAAGTTCTCCGCTAAGGGGGAGTTGCTGCAGCCCCACCGGGTGAACCTGGACCTCTCCGACTACACCAACCTGAGCATTGGAGAGCTCGTCTCTGGCTACATCAGCCAAGTGCACAAGAGCCGGGACGTCGAGGTTGCCATGGTGACCCAGATCCAGCAGAAGTCTGAGGTAACATTCTTTTGTCCTCTTATTTACTGCTTAGTTACCTGTACCATGCTAGCCCCCAAGTCAACGACTTATGACTGAGTACGTTGTAGACTTAGGTTCCGGCTTACTCCATTTGAACCGGCAATATGTAGATAGAAAACGTTCAATATGCATTAGCCGGCAATTATGTTTATATCTCATAATTCATCCTTGTCGCCGGCTTATCTGATTCTGTTAAACAGGTCCCAGAAGTGCTAACCTCAACCAGAGCGCGGTCACTAAGCTGAAGGCCGTGTATACCCTGGTGGAGCAGCTCTACACCGGGTCACAGCGTGCCTTAGCTGTGGTGGCCCTATCCAACGAGGTGCCGACTCACCTGGCAGAAGTCCTGCGCCGGCTCGCCGTTCTGCCTCAGCGGATCCAAGAACTGCGACGGGCCTCTGCGAGAGCCGGAGCGATCGCCGCGCTGAGCCGGGCCAAGGCATTCCTGCCGGAGTTAGACCCGGCGGACATCGCCCTTGGCTACCCAAGCCTGAAGGAAGACGGCTCAGCTTTCGATCAGAAGGACTTCGCAGCTTGCGTGAAGGCTGTACGCCCGGTGGCCACCCTTATCGGGAACGACGCAGATCTAACCAAGTACCAGCCGGGTTATAATGCGGCTCGTCAGCACACTTTCGCTATGAAGCCCTCAACTTGATCCCGCCGGCTCGTCAGCACACTTTCGCCCCGGAGATTGACCCGGCCGGGTTATTTGACGAGGAAGCCCAATTCGAAGCTCTCAGCGGCATCGACTGGGAGTCATCAACTTTCCAGGTCTTGGGATCAGCCGGAGGAGAGGATAGGAACGAGCCGGAGACTTCAACCCAGCAAGCATCATAACTCGGCTGGCGGTTTACCAAACAATGCTCCATCCTTTTAGACTTGATGAGTTTTGTAATAGAGTAGGTGCAACAGTTTATCTCTGCCGTGCCATCGTGCACGCATTGAATGCTAAAGTCTTTTGAAGTTGTCTCTTTGATATTTCTCCGAGTCATAATCAATCATTTGTTTGTCTTAACCTCAAAAGAGGTGCCTTTAATTATCCTGCATAAAAGGGCAAATCACAAGTCTCGAGGTGGCTTACCGCCCTGAGAATCATAAGTTTAGATAACCCGGAATATGAATCAAAAAAGGACGTGTCTTCAATTATATCCTGAATACAGCCGTAAGAACATACTTAACGGCCGGCAAGCATACTTCCGGTTTAGATAACCCGGATAAGAAGGTTGGTACCGCAACTCCGGTTTACCTGTCTTATAGCACGCATTGTGTTCAGCAATACTGTAAACCTAAGTTAAGCCGTCAAGGTGAAACCCGGCTGTACACACCTTGACATAATCAGAGAAAACTTGTGATAAAGCAGAAGAACTTAGGGGCTTCCGGTTCGAATACGACCAGAGACCCGGCCCAAAGGGGTTAAGCTAAGATTCAGATACGATCATATAGCCCCCAGTGGGTGTGGCGATGCCGAGGGTACCGACAGCTGTGTTCTCTTTGGTTCGAATACGACCCATGTTTGAACAGGAAGCCCCCAAGTGATTTTAAGAATTGTTTAACGACGCTGATTCGAATACGATCCACGTCGGTTCCCAGAGGGGTTAAACTATGATTCAAATATGACCAAAGGTAACCTCCCAATGAGCTCGGCACTTTGCCAATCAAATGGGTATCGACGGCTATGTTCTCTTTGGTTCGAATACGACCCATGTTTGAACAGGAAGCCCCCAAGTGACCTTATTGCTTACGGCTAAATTCGAATACGATCATAAGCCGGATCCTCCTTTAAGTCATCATGTAATCTTGCAATGAAAACAACACGTGCATATTTGGAGGAGAAAAAAGGACAGAGGTCCTGCTTTATTGCTTATCATAATATATACATGGCTGAGAGAAATATGCACACCACGAGAGTCGGTGGCTCAAGTGTAGTAAGGCCGAAGCTGAGCTATGTTCCACGGCCGACGGGTCTCTTCCTCCGACTTACGTGAATCTTTGTGCTGCTGAATGTCAATGAGGTAATATGACCCGTTGTGCAAGTTCTTGCTGATCACAAAGGGCCCTTCGAAGGCGGGGATAACTTGTGTGCATCTGTTTGATCCTGGATGAGCCGGAGCACGAGATCGCCTTCCTGGAAGACCCGGGATTTGACCCGGCGGCTATGATAACGGCGCAGGTCTTGTTGGTAAATCGCTGAACGGGCTGCTGCCACATCACGCTGTTCGTCCAACAAGTCAAGAGCATCTTGGCGTGCCTGTTCATTATCCGTCTCAACATAAGCCGCCACGCGAGGTGAGTCATGACGGATGTCACTGGGGAGGACTGCTTCTGCCCCATAAACCATGAAGAAAGGCGTGAAGCCGGTAGACCTGTTAGGAGTAGTGTTAATGCTCCATAACACGGAGGGCAGCTCCTCCACCCAACAACCCGGCGTCCGTTGCAAAGGGACCAAAAGCCGGGGCTTGATACCCTTCAGAATCTCCTGATTAGCTCTCTCAGCTTGACCATTGGATTGAGGATGAGCCACTGAGGAAACATCAAGTCGGATATGCTCTCGTTGACAAAACTCCTCCATGGCGCCTTTGGAGAGATTGGTGCCATTGTCAGTTATAATGCTGTGTGGAAAACCAAAACGAAAGATCACCTTTTTCATGAACTGAACCGCCGTGGCTGCATCACACTTGCTAACTGGCTCCGCTTCAACCCACTTGGTAAACTTGTCAACCGCCACCAACAGGTGGGTCTTCTTATCCTTGGACCTTTTAAAAGGCCCAACCATATCAAGCCCCCAGACTGCAAAGGGCCAAGTGATTGGGATCATCCTCAGCTCCTGAGCCGACACATGATCCCGTCGTGAGAACCTCTGGCAACCATCACATTTACTGACCAAGTCCTCCGCATCAGCATGAGCCGTCAGCCAATAAAAACCATGGCGAAAAGCCTTGGCCACAAGAGACTTTGAGCCGGCGTGATGGCCACAATCCCCTTCATGGACCTCACGCAAAATCTCTTGACCTTCCTCAGGGGAAACACAACGCTGAAACGCCCCCGTAACACTGCGGTGATGCAACTCCCCATTGATAACAATCATTGACTTAGCCCGCCGGGTTATTTGCCTGGCCAAAGTTTCATCCTCAGGCAACTCGCCCCGGGTCATGTAAGCCAGATATGGCATTGTCCAGTCTGGTATGATATGGAGAGCCGCCACCAGTCGTGCCTCCGGGTCAGGGACAGCCAAATCTTCCTCTGTGGGCAACTTAACAAAAGGGCTATGCAGGACGTCCAGGAAAGTGTTGGGCGGCACCGGTTTTCGCTGAGAGCCTAGCCGGCTTAAAGCATCCGCCGCCTCGTTCTTCCTGCGATCGATGTGTTCCACTTGATAACCCTGAAAGTGCCCAGCAATAGCATCAACCTCGCGGCGATAAGCCGCCATGAGAGGGTCCTTGGAATCCCACTTTCCTGAGACTTGTTGAGCTACCAAGTCTGAGTCGCCAAAGCACCTTACCCGGCTTAAGCTCATCTCTTTAGCCATCCGAAGACCATGGAGCAAGGCCTCGTACTCAGCCGCGTTGTTAGTGCAAGGAAACAGCAACTGTAGCACATAATGAAACTTGTCACCTTTAGGGGAAGCCAACACGACTCCAGCCCCCGAGCCCTCCAACTGCCTGGACCCATCAAAGTGGATAGTCCAATATGTGTTATCCGGCTTCTGCTCAGGCACTTGTGACTCTGTCCAGTCATTGATGAAATCCACCAAGGCCTGAGATTTAACAGCAGTGCGTGGCACGTACTTGAGACCATGAGGTCCAAGCTCTATAGCCCACTTAGCTACTCTCCCTGTGGCCTCTCTGTTTTGAATGATATCACCAAGAGGGGCAGAACTGACCACAGTGATGGGATGACCCTGGAAATAATGCTTAAGTTTCCGGCTTGCCATGAACACACCATAAACAAGCTTCTGCCAATGCGGATACCGCTGCTTGGACTCAATGAGCACTTCGCTGACATAATAAACCGGCCGCTGAACCGGATGCTCCTTACCCTCTTCTTGCGCTCCACCACCACGGCCACACTGACGGCTCGTGTGTTAGCAGCCACATACAGCAATAAGGGCTCCTTATCAACCGGAGCAGCAAGGACTGGGGGCTCTGCCAGCTGCTTCTTCAAATCCTCAAAGGCAGTATTAGCTGCATCATTCCAGACAAAGTTATCAGTTTTCTTCATCAACTGATATAATGGCATGGCCTTCTCACCCAAACGGCTTATAAACCGGCTTAAAGCAGCGATGCGACCCGCCAAGCGCTGAACGTCATTTATACACGCCGGCTTAGCCAGGGAGGTGATGGCCTTGATCTTCTCCGGGTTAGCTTCAATGCCTCTGTCAGAAACCAAAAAACCCAAGAGCTTGCCTGCAGGAACACCAAAAACACACTTGGCCGGGTTAAGCATCATCTTGTAGACCCGGAGATTATCAAAGGTTTCCCTTAAATCATCTATCAGGGTTTCCTCTTTTATGGACTTAACCACAATATCGTCCACATAAGCGTGAACATTGCGCCCAATCTGTTTATGAAGACAGTTCTGTACACAACGCTGGTAAGTCGCCTGTGCACACTTGAGTCCAAAGGGCATAGACACATAGCAGAAGGCTCCAAAGGGAGTGATGAACGCCGTCTTCTCCTGGTCCTTAACTGCCATCTTAATCTGATGATATCCGGAATAAGCATCCAAGAAACTTAAGCGTGCACAACCTGCCGTAGCATCAATGATTTGATCAATACGGGGGAGGGCAAAAGGATCAGCCGGACACGCCTTGTTTAAGTCCGTGTAGTCCACACACATCCGCCAAGTGCCGTTCTTCTTGAGTACGAGCACCGGGTTAGCTAACCACTCTGGGTGAAAGACTTCAACAATAAACCCGGCCGCCAAGAGCCGGGCCACCTCTTCACCAATAGCTTTCCGCCTCTCTTCATTAAACCGCCGAAGGAACTGCCTGACCGGCTTAAATTTCGGATCAACATTGAGAGTGTGCTCAGCGAGTTCTCTAGGTACACCTGGCATGTCAGAAGGTTTCCATGCGAAGATGTCCCTATTCTCACGGATGAACTCGATGAGCGCGCTTTCCTATTTTGGATCCAGATTGGCACTGATGCTAAACTGCTGAGATGAATCCCTGGAACAAATCAACAAGCTTAGTTTCATCAGCCGACTTAAATTTCATCGCCGGCTCATTCTCCGTAGTCGGCTTTTTCAGAGAGGTCATATCTGTTGGGTCAACATTGTCTTTGTAAAACTTCAACTCCTCTGTAGCACAAACAGATTCTGCATAAGCCGCATCGCCTTCCTCACACTCCAGAGCCACTTTCCGGCTGCCGTGAACCGTAATGGTCCCATTGTGACCCGGCATCTTGAGCTGTAAGTACACATAACACGGCCGTGCCATGAACTTGGCGTAAGCCGGCCGTCCAAATATAGCATGGTATGGACTTCTTATCTTGACCACCTCAAAGGTCAATTTCTCCACCCTGTAGTTGTTCTCATCTCCAAAGGCCACTTCCAACTCAATCTTGCCGACTGGATAAGCCGACTTACCAGGTACCACACCGTGGAAGATAGTGTTTGACTGGCTGAGGTTCTTATCAACCAACCCCATACGGCGAAAAGTCTCATAATAGAGGATGTTGATGCTGCTGCCTCCATCCATGAGCACCTTTGTGAACTTATATCCTCCCACTTGAGGAGCCACCACTAAGGCCAAGTGGCCCGGGTTATCCACCCGGGGAGGGTGATCCTCCCTACTCCACACTATAGGCTGCTCAGACCACCGCAAGTAGCGTGGGACCGCCGGCTCAACAGCATTCACTGCCCTCTTATGAAGCTTCTGATCTCGCTTACACAGACTGGTGGTAAACACATGATACTGTCCACCGCTAAGCTGCTTTGGATTGGTCTGATAACCCCCCTGCTGCTGTTGATGACCCTGGCCAGACTGCTGATTAAAGCCCCCTTGACCGTTCTGAGGACCGGAATTTGAGCCGCCGCCCGGGCCATGAAAGCCGCCGGCGCCTGAGCCGCCGCCCGGGCCATTGTAATTCTTAAAGGCCTTCATGATTGCACAATCCTTCCATAGATGAGTCGCTGGCTTCTCTCTAGAGCCATGCCTTGGACAAGGTTCATTCAACAGCTGCTCCAGCGTCGGACCTGACGTGCCGCCTCGGGGAGGGGGCCTCCCCTTGCGTCGCTGGTTATTACCTTGTGAGCTGGCGTTGGCTACAAACTCTAGACTGCCATCGGCCTTGCGCTTGCCTCCTCCTTGGTTCCCCGGGTTAAACTGAGGACCCTTGCCATTGCCGTTCTTCTTTCCCTTCCCTGTCCTTTCATCATCTGAAGGGGGATCCTTGGTACCATCAGAATCGGCGTACTTGACAAGAGCCGCCATTAGTGTACCCATATCACTGCAGTCGCGCTTAAGCTGCCCGAGTTTCATCTTCAGGGGCACAAAACGACAATTCTGCTCCAGCATTAAAACCGCTGAGCCGGCATCCATCTTGTCTGACGAGTGTATGATCTCCTTAACCCGGCGAACCCAATGTGTCGTAGACTCACCCTCCTGCTGCTTACAGTTAGTCAAATCCACAATTGACATAGACTGCCTACAGGTATCTTTGAAGTTTTGGATGAACCGGGCTTTCAGCTCAGCCCAAGACCCAATGGAATTCGGTGGTAGCCCTTTCAACCAAGTGCGGGCAGTCCCATCTAACATCATGGTGAAATACTTAGCCATGGCCGCCTCACTGACCTCCAGCAGCTCCATAGCCATCTCATAACTCTCGATCCAGGCTGCAGGCTGTAAGTCTGCTGTGTAATTAGGCACCTTCCTAGGGCCTTTGAAGTCCTTGGGTAGACGCTCATTGCGGATAGCTGGTACTAAACAAGGGACGCCCCCAGTCCTGGTGGGGATACCCACGTCGACGGAAGTCGTCGGATAAGCCGGGGGGGTCTGGTAAGCCGTCAATTGAGGCACTTGCTCCGCCTCTTGCCGTGCTCTGTCCTGGTCTGCTGCGTGAAAGGCTCCATTATGAACCGGGCCGTGGCCAGGGGGCGGGTCATGGCGTCGGACGTTACTTGAGCCGGTTGCTGAGACCATGTGCCGGCTGTAACTCGGGCTCTGGCCTGGCCGAGGGGTCGAGTGGATCCTGTCCCGGCTGTAGGAGTACGCCTCTTGCTGCGCCAGTGCTGTCTGAAGGAGTTCCCTGACCCGGCGGGTTTCAATAGCCGTCGGAGAGTCGCCGTCGACTGGGAGAGCCGCCAGCCGGGCTGCCGCAGCGACCATGTTCTCCAGTGGGTTATTATAATGACCCGGGGGTATTGGCACGTACTGAGGCGGGGCAGGGGGCACCTGGGGAGGCCCCATCACCATTGGCTGAATAGGGGTTCCAGACCCGGGCACTATGACCCCTGGCGGGTTACTAGACCCTGCACCTGGCGTGTTGAAGAGGTTGCGTGGATCGTAAACCGGAGGGAGTCGAGATTGGGTCTTTTGATGCCTCCTTCTCATGACCTCATTGGACGCGTTCTGATCCATCGTGAGTTGGAAGGACTGCGCCTGGATCAACTGAGTTTGGGCCTCGAGAGCCGCCCTCTCCGCAGCCATCCTGATCCCTTCCGCTGCAAGCTCCTCCTTAGCTTTCACTAGATCCAATTTTAACTGTGCCACCTCCGCATCATGCTGAGCTTGATCCGCCGGGTCAACCGTGGCGGTTAACAGGGCCGTCATCTTGTCCGTGAGATCCATCAGTACCTGAGCCGGAGAAGGCACCGGGTTTCCCGCTCCAGCAGCGGGGTTCTGAACAGGCTGTGCGCCAGCCATAAAGACTCCAACCTGACTTGGCGGCTCAAACGGGTCCGGAATACTGTCACCATCGGAACAACCCATGAGCCTGCCATCTTGAAGTTGATACAACGAGTTTGACTCATCGGTGGCCGACTCGCCGTCAGAGCCGGCGGCCGCCTCATCACCAGACCCAGATCAGATCAGAGGGCCCTCCATGGATACATCCCACAAACGCGCGCCTTAAGGCAGGCCGGGCCCGGGCGGGTCGTGCACGCTGAGCCGTCTCGATGAGATCGGCGCAGAGATCCGGCTCAGGGCCCGGCTCACCAATCTTGCCAATGAAAACATGAATTCCGCCGAAGGGGACCCGGTACCCGTACTCAATTGAGCCGGCGTCGGGGCCCCAGTTTGCATCGTCGATGTAGAGCTTGCCGCGACGACTCTTGGTCATCCGGCCCACAGCGTATCCCTTGAGCCCTTCGAAGCTGCCCTTCAAGAACTCAAATCCACCGTGCGCTGGCCCCACGGTGGGCGCCAACTGTCGTGGAATTGTCACGGCAGATGTCCTCGAGCTAGGACTTAGTCGTGGAGCCATCGCAGCTAGGAAGCTTGAAGGGGTTAATGCGGGACAAGGAACACGAGGGTTTATACTGGTTCGGCCCCTTACGGTGAAGGTAAAAGCCTACGTCCAGTTTGACGTGGTATTGATTAGGGTTTCGATAACCAGGGAGCTAAACTGCTATGCCCGGCTCTCGATGAGATTGTTCTCGTCCCTAAGCCGCTGCCGGGTCGTCCCTTTATATAGGGAGGCTGACGCCCAGCAGCTCTCAGAGTCCCGGCCGGCTCATAAGAGTGTCCTGCTCGGACTCTCAACTATTCTTGCCTTACACTACAAGTTCTACCATAGTAATGATTGTAACTACGGGCCTTAAGCCATCTCCAGGTCTTAAGCCCATCTTTGGCCCACCGTCTTTAAGCTTGGCGCCGGGTTTCTGGCAGTGACCATATGAGTAACCCGGCCCCTCCTGGCGGGTGACTCTAAGGTCTATATCCTCAACAGATCGGGTCTTCCCGGGAGAAGGAATATCCTTCGTTGGCCGTGAGAGCTTATAATGGGCTAAGTTGGGACACCCCTGCAGGGTATTATCTTTCGAGAGCCGTGCCCGCGGTTATGTGGCAGATGGGAATTTGTTAATATCCGGTTGTAGAGAACTTGACACTTGACCTTAATTAAAACGCATCAACCGCGTGTGTAGCCGTGATGGTCTCTTCTCGGCGGAGTCCATGAAGTGAACATGGTTTCTGGGTTATGTTTGACGTAAGTAGGAGTTCAGGATCACTTCTTGATCATTGATAGTTTCACGACCGTTCCGTTGCTTCTCTTCTCGCTCTTCTTTGCGTAAGTTAGCCACCATATTTGCTTAGTCGCTGCTGCAACCTCACCACCTTATCCATTCCTTTCCCATTAAGCTTTGCTAGTCTTGATACCCATGGTAATGGGATTGCTGAGTCCTCGTGGCTCACAGATTACTAACCACCAGTTGCAGGTACAGGTTTTGCGATGATCATGGCGCGAGAGCGATGTTTACTTGTTTTGGAGTTCTTCTTCTGATTCTTCTTCGATCAGGGGATAGGTTCCAGGTCGGCAGCCTGGGCTAGCAGGGTGGATGCCGTTTGAGTTTCTGTTTATGTCTCATCCGTAGTCGGATGTTGAGCTTATGTATGATGTATTGATGTATTCTTCCGGCATTTGTATGCCTTGTATGTATCCCCAAATATTATGTAATGTTGATGTAATGATATCCACCTTGCAAAAGCGTTTCAATATGCGGGTCTATCCTTGGTGGGACCTTCGAGTTCCTTTAGGATAGGGTCGCATATTGGGCGTGGCAAGTTGGTATCAGAGCCTCGATCGACCCTAGGAGCCCCTTTGATTGATCGCGTAGTTTGGCCGTTGTTGAGTCTAGAAGAAAACTTTTTCTGAGTCTAGTAATATCGGAGAGTAGGAATTCTTTTTACTCCTCAGCCCCTTCGTCGCTCTGGTGAGAAATTTTGACGTAGGTGTTTTGAACTATTCCTCTTCCCCTTCGAATTTTTCTTAGGATCACGTGGTTAGTTTTCGTTCGTTGTCCATCCTCTTTTCAATCCGGCGCACCTCTCTTCGAGTAGTTTCGATCCTCGTCATCTTTTGCTAGATTAATCCTCATCTCTTTTCAACCGATGTCGTTTTCCCTGTCCGAAGTTGTCCTTGTTTTTTCCCACCCGCCCACCCTTCTTCTCGGAACCGGAGTCTGTAATCGAGTATCCATCCTACTCTTGCGAAATCTTTCCATTCTCTCCTCAATTATTTCAACCGATGCTTTTCTCTTCAAAGCTATTCGTTGATTTCCCCTTCCAAGTTGCCGTTGTTTTTTCCCGCCCTCCCACCCCTTTTATTCCCGGAGTCTGAGCCGCTATTCAAGCATCTATTTCATTCGTGCGGAGTACCTTCAGTCTTTCCTCAATTATTTCAACCGGTGAATTCTTTTCAAGTTCATCATTGATTCGTCTTGTTTTCTTCTCCGGTGGATTCAATTCCAATTTTCGGTAGTGATTATATTCTTTCCTCCGCACAAATGTTTCCCGTTGCTCGTTCCCCTCTCGTCATTTAATCGTTCCGGAGTGATGGAGACATCTCAGGAAATTTGTCTGTGTTCGAATTAATTCTAGGTTGTCACCTCATTCTAATATTCCAATTGTTCCGGTGCATCATTTCCCTTTCAACAATCCTTTTTCAACGGTGTTTCCTTTCGGTGGGCCCTAACATACAGGTCTTTTCCCAGGATCTTACCTGACTCTTCTAATTTCCCGGAGTTATTCTCAAATCCTTTCCGAAGTTTGACGTAAGAATGAATTTCATCAGTCAGATGCCTTTCCAAGATCAATTTCAAATTATTTTCATTGTTGACTCTACCCCTGCGCTTTTCATTCTCCCGGAGTATCTCCACAATTTTGGTGTTCTTTCTCATCGTCATTCTCAACATCTGAGAACCGAAGAAGAATTTCTCTTAAATCTTGTCTGTCCTCCCGGAAATTCGCGGTGCTAACTCGACGTTATCCTATCATATTGTTTCCAGCCGTGCAATTCTTTTCAACCACCCGACGCATTTCAGGAGTTGCTTTTCTCTCTCGATTATCCGGAGGCCTCCATTTCAGAATATTTCGTCGTTCTAAGTTTTCTAATCCGTTCTCCGATTATTCTATATTCATGCCTTTTCGTTCGTCTCCATATTCTTCCGGTGCTTCGTTCAAATATGCTTCTATAAGCTCGTCATCTCTTCTTTCAATTGCATCTTGATTCCTTCAAGTATATTCGTGCTTTTCCTATTTTTCCCGGTGAGTCATCCTCCTTCGTCAGTCAATTTTTGAATTCTTACGGTGGCTCGTTCAAGATTCTTTCTGTTGTTATCATATCAATTCAGTCGTTCTTTCCAAATCCTACCGATGGTTCATGAAGACTTTTCTCAAGTTTTGGCGCTATATTTCCCCTTAATCCTTTCCAACGAGAATAAGTAGTATGAATATCCATTGCTTCTCATCAATTTAATTGGTGGAGGATAAGCATAACGTAATTCTTATTCTTCTTTCTTCATATGGATTAATATTTCCTTTTCGGAGATTGATCATCTCATCACATTCTCGGTCCAAAGTGTTTTCATCTTTTCTTTTCTGGAGTTCCAAGCTTCCTCGGCCATCTCGTCGGAACCTCCATCTAAATCATCGCAAAACTCAGAGCTTATGCTTTTCTTCCTTCAATTTTATCTCGGCATCTTTTGTTACCAGAGTTCTTACGGTGGTTCATCATGATTTAATTCATCCTTCAAGAGTTTTTCAAGATTCTTGTCGAAGGAGCTCAAGTATCTTTCCTTTTGCTTTTTGAAGTGCAATTAATTCTCCGTATTCTTTTGAAGTGGAGTTTTCCATTTCTTCGTCCTTCTCAGCTTTTTCAACCATTTTCCGCTTGTGGTAAGTTACCAACCTCGCAATTCGAGATGTTATCAATAAGTCCACAACAAACTTATTCTTTTTGTTGTCGAATTTCCAACAACTCTGTTCAATCCTTTCTTCTAAGGTTGCTTTCTATTTCATTCGTGGCACAAGTTGTCATTTTCTTCCCCGTTCTTCTCATTCTGTTAATTCAAGTCTTCAGGAGGTTTTGTGTTGTTCCTCAAGTCAAGTAACGTTCCATTTCTCAAGTTCATGTTCTAATTTTACCTTGATTAGCCGGAGTGCTGCCTAATTCTTTCATTCTAATTCCTTTTCTATCTTGTTCTAACTGAAGTGGTTTCAGAGTCTATCTTGTTTTCCTGAGCTTTACATTCTCTTCAGATCCTTCGTTCTTCTTTTATACCGGAGTGCTTTTGATTTTTGTTCATCTTCTCTCTTGCGTTCTTGCTTCACCTCATCCTTTTTCTCTTCCATCTCGGTCCTAAGATCTCGGGTCGAGATCTCTTGTTAGTGGAGGAGTGTTGTAACGCCCCGGATCCGATGCGCCAGGTGTCACCCGGTTATTCGCTGTCATTGCCATGTCATTTGCTTGCGTGTTGCATTTTGCCATGTCATCATCTGCTTTTCATATCGTGTCATCATGTGCATTGCATTTGCATACGTGTTCGTCTCATGCATCAGAGCATTTTCCCGTTGTCCGTTTTGCAATCCGGCGCTCCCATCTCCTCCGGCGCACCCCTCTTGTTTTCTTTCGTGAGCGGGTGTCATACGTTCTCGGAATGGACCGACTCTTGCCAAGTGGCCTTGGTATACCACCGGTAGACCACCGGTCAAGTTTCGTTCCATTTGGAGGTCGTTTGGTACTCCAACGGTTAACCGGGCATCCGCAAAGTCCGTTTGTGTGTTGCAGCAAAACCCCCTTCTAACAGCCCCAAAACCCCTCTAAGTCTCCGCCATGCTCTCGGTCGTTCGATCACGATCGCGTGGGCGAAAACCGCACCTTGTTTGGACTCTCCTAGCTCCCTCTACCTATTTAAACACCTTCCCCGTCCAAAATCGCAGTCCAAACCCTAAATTTCGTCACACCTCGCAGCCGGACATGTCCGTTCGTCGCCGGACACCCCGCGCCGCGCGCGAACCCGCGACCGCCACGTGGCCTCCTCCGCCACCAGCCGCCGTGCCCCGCCGCCAGGCCCGCCGGGGCCCGAGGCCGGCCCGCCCCGGGCCGCATCTGGGCCGCGCGTTGCCCGTTCGCCCGCCGCCTCCTCAGCTCCCGTCGCCCGCGCCCGCAACGCCACCGCCGCCGCGCGCCTCGCCTCCGCCGCGCGCGCTCGCCGCCGCCGCCCCTCGCCTCGCCTCCATGGCCGCCGCCGCCGTTCGCCGGTGCCGCTCCCCCACCGGCGCTCCTCCTTGCCCTCTCCCTCCGGTCGCCGGCCTCCTCCACCTCGTCCTCTCCCTCTCTTTCGGCAAGTCCCCGGTGAGAAGCCACGCCGACGGCCCGAGCCCTCGAAGCCCCGGCCAGATCCAATCGAGCTCGAGGTTGACTTTTCCCTCCCCTCGAAATCTCTGTTTGGAAATTTTGACATTACATGCACCTGTTCATCATGGCATTACTCTCTGCATATAGCTCCGTTTTGAGCGTGTAATATATCAAAATGTTCGCCTCGTCATGCTCTAAATGTTTTTCCATTGCACCAAGTTCATTTGAGTTCATCTTGATGCCCAAATCATCGTTGCAAGAGTGCTAGTTGCTGTTATCTGCTGTTACTTATCAGAACTTGGAGATTTGTTATTTTTGTTGCATTTAATCTCTGCACCTTATGAGTAAGAGCTCTACAGGTGTTTTGTTTATGCCATGCCATCTTTCCAGAGGTGTATGCCATGTATTTTTGTGATTTCTGTGGTGACTAGCACAAGCATGCAAACTAGGCTCCGTAATGTTTCTGATTTCAGAGACTTAGTATTTCTCCAAGTCTTGTCTGCTGTTATTTTGTTGCCATGTAAACTTGATGCTACAGAGAGATCCATGCATATTTTGGAGATGTTCAGTAAGGATGTTTGTAGATATTGTTGTAATTGATCCATTCCTGCCCTTGGTTGCAATTATGGAGTGCCATAGCATGACTCAATCTTGCTCTACTTTTGCTATAAAATGTTCCTGGCAGATTGTTTACGTGTTATTCAATTTTGCCAAGCTTGTTGTAGTTGTTTCATACATGCTATGTATTTTCTCTTGTCATGGATAGCTTCATAAACATGCCATCTTGCTGTAGGTATGCTTGTTTTGTCATGCATTGCCTTGTGGATGAGTGCATCAAGCTCACCAACATGCCTTCATATTATTGTTTCTGCCATGCTCTGTTTTCTGCTAGTCTGAAACCTGATAACGAAACTTGCTATGTTACATGGTTGCCACCATATCTTCTGGTCCTTTTGGCTTATGGTCAGTAAGGGACTTTTGTTTTTTTATATGCTTTGAGTAGATTTCTGTTCCTTGTTTTGCATGTTAGTTCCTGTAGCATGCTGATATCGTGCTCTGAACATTGCTACCTGATGTTGTTTCTGTCATGTCAGTAATTTCTGCAAAGTCTGTGAATCTATTATTATTTGCATCTTGCCATGTCCTTTTGCATGTAGTTTCATATTATCATGTTGCATCCTTGTTTTGAGATGTTTGCTTGATGTTTGTATGCCATTTTGGCATCAATGCCATGTTTAACTTGTTTTGCTCATATCTTCTAGGCCGTAGCTCCGAATCTAATGAACTTTATATGTAACTTGACTAGAATTTCGTGTAGATCATCATGGTGCTCTTTAACTTGCTGTTTAACAACTTCAACTTAATGCTTATTCAGTTCTGGACCAATTTCGAAATTTGCATATGAGGACTTACCGGATTTGTTATATGTTGTTTCCGGCCTCATTTAAACTTGCTTTGATGTGTTGTTCTTGTATGCATCATCTCTTGTCATGAGTAGCTTCATATAGCCTTGTCATGCATCATCTTGGTTGAGCATCATGCCTTGTTCATGTGTGGTGTGTTTACCTTGTTGTGTGCTTCTTCTCGATAGTTCCCGTGTCGTTGCGATCGTGAGGATTCGTTCGTCTTCGTGGCTTCATCTTCTTCATGGACTCGTTCTTCTTCCTAGCGGGATTTCAGGCAAGATGACCGTCACCTTGGATCTCATTACTATCATTGCTATGCTAGTTGCTTCGTTCTATCGCTTTGCTGCGCTACCTATTCACTTGCTCTTCAAGCCTCCCAAATTGCCATGAACCTCTAACCTTTGTCACCCTTCCTAGCAAACCGTTGTTTGGCTATGTTACCGCTTTGCTCAGCCCCTCTTATAGCGTTGCTAGCTGCAGGTGAAGATGAAGATTGCTCCATGTTGGATTATGTTTATGTTGGGATATCACAATATCTCTTATATTATTAATGCATCTATATACTTGGTAAAGGGTGGAAGGCTCGGCCTTATGCCTGGTGTTTTGTTCCACTCTTGCCGCCCTAGTTTCCGTCATACCGGTGTTATGTTCCCGGATTTTGCGTTCCTTACACGGTTGGGTGATTTATGGGACCCCCTTGACAGTTCGCTTTGAATAAAACTCTTCCAGCAAGGCCCAACCTTGGTTTTACCATTTGCCTAGCCTATTTCTTTTCCCTAGGGAGTCGCTCTCTCGAGGGTCATCTTATTTTACCCCCCCCGGGCCAGTGCTTCCTCGAAGTGTTGGTCCGAACTAGAGCCACTTGCAGGGCCACCTCGGGGAAACTCGAGGTCTGGTTTTACTCGTAGTTGCTTCATCCGGTGTTGCCCTGAGAACGAGATATGTGCAGCTCCTATCGGGATGTCGGCGCATCGGGCGGCTTTGCTGGTTTGTTTTACCATTGTCGAAATGTCTTGTAACCGGGATTCCGAGACTGATCGGGTCTTCCCGGGAGAAGGAATATCCTTCGTTGACCGTGAGAGCTTATAATGGGCTAAGTTGGGACACCCCTGCAGGGTATTATCTTTCGAAAGCCGTGCCCGCGGTTATGTGGCAGATGGGAATTTGTTAATATCCGGTTGTAGAGAACTTGACACTTGACCTTAATTAAAACGCATCAACCGCGTGTGTAGCCGTGATGGTCTCTTCTCAGTGGAGTCCGTGAAGTGAACACGGTTTCTGGGTTATGTTTGACGTAAGTAGGAGTTCAGGATCACTTCTTGATCATTGCTAGTTTCACGACCGTTCCGTTGCTTCTCTTCTCGCTCTTCTTTGCGTAAGTTAGCCACCATATTTGCTTAGTCGCTGCTGCAACCTCACCACCTTATCCATTCCTTTCCCATTAAGCTTTGCTAGTCTTGATACCCATGGTAATGGGATTGCTGAGTCCTCGTGGCTCACAGATTACTACACCACTAGTTGCAGGTACAGGTTTTGCGATGATCATGACGCGAGAGCGATGTTTACTTGTTTTGGAGTTCTTCTTCTGCTTCTTCTTTGATTAGGGGATAGGTTCCAGGTCGGCAGCCTGGGCTAGCAGGGTGGATGTCGTTTGAGTTTCTGTTTATGTTTCATCCGTAGTCGGATGTTGAGCTTATGTATGATGTATTGATGTATTCTTCCGGCATTTGTATGCCTTGTATGTATCCCCAAATATTATGTAATGTTGATGTAATGATATCCACCTTGCAAAAGCGTTTCAATATGCGGGTCTATCCTTGGTGGGACCTTCGAGTTCCTTTAGGATAGGGTCGCATATTGGGCGTGACAATATGATAGGAGCAAATAATCCAAGAATTGGATGCAACACACAAGGCATATATATCATGGTGCATGTAACGGTGAAAATGACAAGTCGAAGCAAGATCTCTAACATGTGTGCAATCAAGTGGTCCACGATGAACAAGAAGTCTCATGGTGCAAGCAACACAAGTAGTATGATCCGCAATATCCATGTTCAAGAAAGATGTCACCTCGAAGGCGTGTCCTTGTGCATTCTTCACAATGCCGAAGTGGTAGGAAAGGTGGTGTAGAAGCGAGTCGTGGTCGAATGTATGAGGCTCGCTCTCAAGAGCAAGAATGGTCAACTCACGTGACGTGGAAGTCAACACAAAGTCCAAGTATCCTACACATGAACACAAGATAGCAAAGAACGTATGCGCATGGTATATAAACACATCATCCATCATGATGGTTCTCTTCTCTTGCACATAACCATTAGAAGCACAAGTGCATGAATAATATGATGCGACAATGGCTATATTCATGGCAGTAGGTATATGGTGCAAAGAGGTAAGACAAGCATGCTTCACAAGAAATAGGTCCAAATCTCCAAATATATGTGAGAATGCTATGGGGGCAATCTCATTAGCAAGAGGTAAGTCATTGTTGCACTCAATATATGTCAAATCATCTAGCATGAGAGAGGCAACATATGGAGATATGTGACAAGAAGGAATAACAATCATGTGCAAAGCATGTAGATGGTTGTCATCAACCGCATGAAATAAGCAAGTATGAATCATTGGTGATGCAACATAAGCAAGCATATCAATCATGTCGTGCAAACTAGTGGAGCGAAGATGCAACACACTAGAGGAAATCATGGCAATCATGTCATGTGAGCATATAATAGATATAAGAAATGCACATGACATATCGCGAGCACGAGCACAATGCAAGATCATAGTATCATCATAGGAAACATAGCAAGAACAAGCAATATCTCCACCAAGCTTGCAAATACACATACAGGTACTAGGATCAATCATCATGTGTAATGCAAAGCATGGGTCACAAATGCATGGCAAAAGCATGGGAATGAGCATATCATGCAAAGTGAACATGGCAAGATAGGAATATAATATGTAATGGACAACAACCCATAGCCAAGTGAGGGCCATGTAGAAGAAATGCGCGAAGTCTTTGCGCGAAGAGAGTGGTGGGAAAGACACTCCATGGGATCCCAAGTCATCGGTGCTCTCTAGAGCTCATTTTGTCAACTCGTGGGATTGCGAGGTTGACAAGTAGTCATGGGTACCTACACAAAAGAGACACAAACCAAAGAAATTGTGTTCGTGGTAAATGTACACATCATCCATCATGATGTTTATGTGCATGTGTGAGTTAGTACAAGATAAGCATCGCTCAAAGAAATTGGAAACATGGTATATGAACATGTCATCCATCATGAAAGAATAGTTGTTATGTATAACATGATTGGGATGCAAAGTGATAATGCAAGTATATGGCACATCACTCGCATGTTTATTCATGGGGAGCATATGGTGCACACAAGTAGTGGGATCATGCAATGAATGGGATGGATCAAAATCTCCTAAACTGTATGAGGAAACTATGGGGGTCTCCACATGAGCAATAGTGGAAACATCATATGGAGAATATGAACAACATCCAAAACAATGCATATCCGAAGCTAGGTGGTCATGGCATGGCATATGAGATAAATGATGCAAAGGGAGCATATCAACATCATCACAAGAAAAACAAATGCCAATAACCATGGGCTTGTCATCTATGCTATATGTGCAAATTGGGTTTATATTGATGGCATATGCATAGTCACTATGATGAGATTGCAAATATGACAGATTGTTGATCTCATGCATAGCATATGACAAGTCAAGCGGATTGTCAAACATGATGTGACCAAGAGAATTATCACAAGAACTCCTATGTAACATGGCATCACAACTAATAGACTCCACATGGCAATCATCAAACTCATCATAAATGGGTAAATCATCGCATGGGGAATTCGAACTAGCATGAAGCATGGCAATAGGTGGATCAACATCATGCAAGCAATCAATGTTAAGAATGTCCACTAGTGGGACTAGAGCATCACCTTCACCTATGTTACATTATTCATTCCACTCAAGTGGTGTAGGTGTGGTGGAAAAGACTAAATGGTGGTCATCATCTTCATCTTAATGGAACCATGGGGGGGATGCATCATATTCCACCATGGCCATCGTCTTGTCCATAGGAAAGACGAAGTCGTCGCGAATCGGCGCGTCATCATATATGGGACCTAGCACCAAATGAGAAGACACAATAGAGGTAGAGGTTAAGTTGTTAGAAATGCAAATGGCCTCACGAGACCTATCAACTATCACACTCTCTCTATGTGGTGGTTCACTCACTCCCTCAAGGTAGGTGCACTCAATCTCACGTATGGTGGAGTCACTCATCTCACTCAAGTGGTGGGGGTTGTGGCTCTCCTCACATGGGAATTGGGGCAACTCGTCATATATGGGGCTAGTGGTGAAGTCACTCTCACTCTCAGAATGGTGGCACAAGTCACTCAAGTCATCATACGTCGTCGTGGTCGAAGGGAAAATCCCATGCTCAACCATCTCATCGTCGTCACCGTGGATGAAGGCCGAAGATGGCACATCATCGTTATCCTCCATGACCAAAGGGAAAATCCCATGCTCGATCATCTCGTCACCGTCGCCGTGGATGAAGGCCAATGTATGCGTACTCGTCGGAGATAGGCGAAGATGCCGTACGTCTGAAGGCAAAGATGCCTTGATAACACTTGGCGAAGATGCCGAAGTGGTGGTAGTAGTCGTAGCTTACTCGTGGTGGAGGTCGTCTCTCGGTCTTCTCTTGTACTCATGAAGGTTTTCTTGACGGTGCCGCGTGGTACTTGCATCTTGTGGCTGCTCCGAAGACTTGCGACTTGAGCATCCCCGCCTTGAAGATGACGAAGAGGAAGAGACTTGTAGTTGGCCCACACGTGTCGGATGTCATCCAATTGTGCATCCAACTTGGTGTCGATGTAGTCCCTTGTCCGTGCTTCGCGTTGATGAATGTCGACGGTGAGTCGCTCAATGCCTCGCATTGCTCGTTGTAGTCCGAAAGTGGGCATTTTGGTGATGTAGTTGTTCGCGCCGTCGTTGTCGTGAAAGACCGGAGATGAAATGCCTTGCCTATCCATCACAATACTCGAGCAAATGTGAGTGGAAGAAAGGAAAGAACTAGACCAATGTACCTTATCCAATGTTGAAGATGGATCAATGATCACTCAATAATGTAACAAGGAAATATCACAATTGGTACCGGATCTTGTCAATTCTCACACCGATACAAGTAAGGCTTATGGTGGAGCTCGATGAGTATAGTGGCACAAAATTTTGATGCAAAATGTTAGCAAGAGTCAATAATGTTGGAAAAGATTCACAAATTCGCAAGTGAAACAAGTAGACCAATAGCAATATGTGGCACACAGAAACACACACAGGGATAGATAAATGGGGTCGTGCAACCAAGGAATGAGCACAAAATGTGGAATCCACGAAAAACGCTCATGTTGCACAACTTAAGAGAGACGCTAGCACGATTTCTCAATAGGCGGATACGTAAATTGTGCACAACCTAGGAGATGCAAAATGTATGAGCTTTCTATCCCAAGTATGCTATGTGTATGATGTTCCCCATGTTCTTCTCAAGATAATCAATATGGTAGTATGATATGCAATGTGGCGATGCTATGGCTATTGCTGACAAGCTCTTTGCTCTATTTTTCTTTTTATTTATTTTTTGCTTAAAAGCTTTTTTTATATGGCCACTATGCGAAATGCACAAACCAATATAGCAATTGTGTATATATGGGAACAATCTTGTGACACAAGGGATGATATGATGATACCAAGATGATACCAATATGATATGGTATGTATGCAATGGAAGGTACGGATCACTAATGTGCACAAGTAACGTTGCCGGCAATACTCAATGGCTAGTCTCGATAGGCAAGTGACACAAAATGGGCTAAGGGGTTAACAATGTAATGGCAAGAATGTACAATGGTGGGATACCACGATACCAAGATGATATGGAGGTTACCGTTCTTGCTTACGGATAGGGTGTCAAAATGGTGAAGTGGTCGATGTCGAATCCTTGTCGAAGGTGAGCGGCGGTGTTGTCGATGTCGAACCATTCCTAGTTAGCCGAAACACCCTAGGAAATGGAAAAAACGCAAACTCAAAATCTCAAAGGAAAATGTCAAATGGTGGTAGCGGGATGCGTTAGTGGTTCCGGAGTTAGCAATGCGGAAGTGGGGTGGTGGATGATGAATAAGCAACCGTCCCTAAGTAGCCGAAACACCTTAGGAGACTCCATTCACCACTCAAGCAACCACAAATGCTATAAGGGTCAAAATGTGTTAGGTTGTGGAAAGCTATGGTGGTTTTGCGGATGATATGGTGGATGGCCTAGGCAAAGATGCCAAAATGACAAAATTTTGACGGAGTCAAATGATGTTGGAACCTATCTAGATGGATGGGGGATGTCAATAGCTACTCAACGAGCTAAAGAACGTCAAAATCGGACTCCGGGAGTGAAAGTTATGGCCGAAATGGTGAAGGTGTTGGGCTGATTCGGGGGGGTGCGGGCGCCCGGGGTTTCGGGGTGCGGGCACCCTGGGTGGTCAGCGAGGTTGGGCTGAAGAAGAGATCCGGGGGTCCGGTGCCCGGGGGTAAGGGGTGCAGGCACCCGGGGTGGTCAGCGGGGATGCACGGGGGGTCCGGGTGCCCGGGGGAAATTCGTGGGAAAAAAGAAGAAATTGGTGGATTTCATGGAGGGAAAGATGGAGATGGATGGGGGAAGGCTAGATCCACTTGAAACCAAGCAAATCCATGGATCAAATAAAAAAACCTCATCAAACCAACAAATCACAAAAAATGGGGCTATTTTTGGTGGGGAATTTTCGAATTTAGGACGAAATCACACAAAACAAGGCTAGAAAACGGTGGGGGAGACTCCAAATTCGTGATAAACGTGGCTCATGATACCAAGATGTTGTAGGGTGGAACCCTAGATGGAGATCTTTCACGAACTAAAGGGGAAATCCCTAAGAACACGAAGAACACAAGAGAGGGGAAACACTCAAATTGACTAGATCCAATCACACATGTGCTAGATCCAAGAACACACAAAAGGTCACAATGATTCAAGGACAACAAAGGAAAGATACAAGGTACTAGTTCATCCCAATCCTATGAGGAGAGAGGTCTTGACGATCCTATGATGGGGATCCTTCCCAAGATGGGGGCTTGATATCCACTAGGGATCTTCTCCTAGGAGGTCTTGATCTCCTAGAGGAGTGGGTACAAGGAGCAAAGCTCTCTAATGTCTCTCATATACTTTGCTATCCCTCTAATGAGGTGGGGGAAGAGTTTATATAGTCTAGGGACCAAATAGAGGGGAAGAGGGGGATACAAGGGTAAAAACCCAAAGAGGCACATAGGCCCTCGGAGTGGTGCGGGCACCCGGGGCCAAACCGGCCGGGCACCCGGACCGGTCAGGGGCGCCAGTTGGAGGAGGACCGGGCACCCGGGGGTCCAAGTCCCGGGCACCCGGGGCGGGGCTGGTGGCTGGCGCGGTGTAGGCCGGGCACCTGGGGCGGGCTGGGCCGGCTCAGGCAGGAGGCCGGGCACCCGGGCCCAAGTGCCAGGCACCCGGGGTGCGGCCCAGGCGCTGGCTGGGCGAAAGGCCGGGCACCCGGGGCCTTGTGGCCGGGCACCCGGGCCAGGCTGGGGCGACACCCAGGAGGTGGCCGGGCACCCGGGAGCGACGCGGCCGGGCACCCGTCCAGGGGACTTGGTCCCTCCCGCGGCTTCGTGTCCGGGAACTCCATCTCCTCGCACGTCTTGATGCTTCCCCTTCTTCTTGGGTGTCCGGTGAAGTTCGTGATTCCTCTTCCGTGCTTCCTCGTGACGATCTCCGAAGTACCTAAGAATGCATAACGTTTCCATTTGAGGTAGAACCCGACTCTCGTGTGAATCCGAAAGAAACTCGAAGAGGAAAGAGTTAACCTCGGTTCCGACGGTGCGTGTGCTCTTGTCATCGGTCTTCTCCGTCCTTGCGGTGGTGGTGTGACGTCCATGGTAATGGTCGAGGGATGCTCCGCATCATCATTCCTGGCATCGATCAATACATATGTGGAAACAATATCTCCACTATGGAGGACACAAAATTTCGGAGCGGCGCGCCAGAACGCGTCACGGGAAAATGAAGTTCTTTCAAGGACTGCCATATAAAGTGTAGCGACCAGACCTCAAGCAGTCTGATCTCTGTGCATCAGTGTCATCCCTGGATCGGTAATGCTGACACGCACAGTACTTGAAGGATTTTATAACAGAGTAGCAATCACACACTTATTACATCGAATGTCTCAGAAGAGAACTTATTACAAAATAATATGGCTTAAGGCCATCTAAAATGATAACAGCGGAAGGCTTGGAAGATAAAGTGAGTCCATCAACTCCAACGGCATCACTAAGTGAAAGACCACGACCTAAGGCACCTTACTCGTCGTCTGAAAAGTCTGCAACATGATACGTTGCAGCCCGAAAACGGGTCAGCACATGGAATATGCTGGCAATGTAACACAAAAGAGTAATGAACAGAATAATGCTATCACTACATGCATATATGGCTGGTGGAGGCTGTATGGTTAAATATGTTTTGCGGAAAGCCAATTTTTTCCTACAACAAAGGAATAAATTTTATGGTGGTTGTTAAACATTGAGAATGGTAAACCCCATCTCAATCCCAATTAAAAGTAATTAATACCCCCAATCAAATTTTATAATTAAGAGTGATGAGATCCACATGATAATCCAAGAACCAGATACTCAAGATGTCCATAATCGGGGACACGACTAACCATGATTAGTTTGTACACTCTACAGAGGTTTGCACATTTTTCCCCACAAGACTCGATCTCCTCCGTTGGATTTCTTGCACTACATGGTGTTTGAGAAACGGATGACCGAGACACAGTCTTTCAAAAGCGTTAACTCTTTACTCTGGGTAGACAGTACCACCTACATCCCCTACATTTGCTAGCCTACCACAGAAAGAGGTCACACAACATACTCAACTATGCCAGAGCCCATAATGGCTTGTGGCTGCACACGGAAGTTTCTAGCATGAATAATCTCATGATCCCTTTGAGCCTGGGTGGCAGTCCATAGGAGAATCACACGGTACCCCGGGATTTCCAAAAATACAGGCAATCACTGGGTTCCCCAGGTGCCTCAATCCACCCAGATGTGTATTAAAAATGCCACCTTAAGTTAACCATTACTTAACAATACTCACATCTGTCATGAATACTCTCAAACCCAAACCACGTCTACGAGCATAGCATAGCAATATAAGCAACGTAGAAGTAACTCCCATAGGTTTGATAATAAACAGGTGAATAGGTACTACCTCATCTACTTCCCAAACCCACAATTTAAATTAGATGGGTGGATCAGGCGGGTCTAGGGTTTGCAGGTGGGCTGCGGCGGTGGCTGGGCCTCGCGGCTTATAAACCCCCCCCCCCTCGGGCGGATACGGCCCAAGGTCGGTTTCCTTTTTTATAATTATTTCGCCCAGAAAAATGAATAAAAGAAATACTAAAAGGACTCCAAAAATCTTGAGATAAATTTTTCTCGTCCTCTAAAAATAAGTCGGACCAGGTGAACATTTATTTGGGCTTCTAATGCAATTTTGAAAAACGCATGTTTTTTCCTAATTCAAATAAAATAGCGATAAAACTCCGAACAAAAATCTTATTTGATATTAATACTAAACCTCCAATATTTCTTTATTTTGAGGAAGTCATTTTATCCTCACTCTCTTTTATTTTTATAAAAGAAATATTCGAAGACAAAAATAATTAAAATCAAACGATCCTCTTTTCAAAATTTGAGAAAAACTCAAATATGAAAATAACGGAATTCCCAACTCTCTCCGTGGGTCCTTGAGTTGCGTAGAATTTCCAGGATCAAGCCAAAATGCAATAAAATATGATATGCAACGATGATCTAATGTATAACATTCCAAATTGAAAATTTGGGATGTTACATAAAGGATCGGTGTTCACTAAAACCGTCATAACTTTGTCATTCGGAGTCCGTTTCAGACCCACAAGTACTCAAAATGCTCGCGATCAGCGTGGCAATCTAGAAAATACTCCCCGCTTGCTCCAGGAGTCCCGGAGGACCATCAAATTCGGCCCCTAAGCAGAACTTTTTGCCCCTGAAAGTCAAAGATCATTATTTGCCGCTACTTTTCACACAAGTTTCTCAAACCATTGGCACTCGTTTGGAGGAAAATCCGAGAGATTATGGTGAGTGTAAACATTATCCGCCTAGTAAAGAGAAACGTTGCATTCTGCACATGCTATATGATCCGGGAAGTCCTATTTGGTTGCAAATTCAAGATAATATGGCGACTATAAGCCTTATTCTCCTTGTTATTGCCATGTGGCATGCCGTAACGGACGTGGGCGACAGCCAATAACAAGAGGACATTCCTGGCATCGATCAATACATATGTGGAAACAATATCTACACTATGGAGCACACAAAATTTCGGGGCGGCGCGCCAGAACGCGTCACGGGAAAATGAAGTTCTTTCAAGGACTGCCATATAAAGGACCGATGTTCACTAAAACGGTCATAACTTTCTCATTCGGTGTCCGTTTCAAACCCACATGTACTCAAAATGCTTACGACGAGCGTGAGAATATAGAAAATGCTCCCGGCTTGCACCAGGAGTCCCGGAGGGCCATCAAATTCGGCCCCTAAGCAGGACGTTTTGCCCCTGAAAGTCAAAGAGCATCATTTGCCGCTACTTTTCACACAAGTTTCTTAAACCATTGGCACTCGTTTGGAAGAAATCCAAGAGATTACGGTGAGTGTAAACATTAGTCCGCCTGGTAAGCACAAATGCTGCATTCTGCACATGTTATATGATCCGGGGCATCTCATTTGGTTGTAAATTCAAGAAAATGCAGCGACTATAAGCCTTATTCTCCTTGTTTTCGCCGTGTGGCATGCCGTAACGTATGCGGGTGACAGCCAATAACAAGATGGCATTACTGGCATTGATCAATACATATGTGGAAACAATATCTCCACCATGGAGGACACAATATTTCGGGGCGGCGCAGCAGAACGCGTCACGGAAAAATGAAGTTCTTTCAAGGACTGCCATATAAAGGACCGGTGTTCACTAAAACGGTCATAACTTTATCATTCGGAGTCCATTTCAGACCCACATGTACTCAAAATGCTCGCGACAAGCATGGGAATCTAGAAAATACTACTCGCTTGCACCAGGAGTCCTGGAGGACCATCAAATTCGTCTCCTAAGCGGGACTTTTTGCCCCTAAAAGTCAAAGAACATCGTTCGCCACTGCTTTTCACACAAGTTTCTGAATCCATTGGTACTCGTTTGGAAGAAAATCCGTGAGATTATGGTGAGTGTAAACATTAGTCGGCCTAGTAAGGAAAAACGTTGCATTCTGCACATGCTATATGATCTGGGGAATCCTATATGGTTGTATATTCAAGAAAATACGGTGACTATAAGCCTTATTCTCCTTGTTTTCGCCTTGTGGCATGCCGGAACGTATGTGGGCGACAGCCAATAACAAGAGGGCATTCCTGGGATTGATCAATGCATATGTGGAAACAATATCTCCACCATGGAGGACACAAAATTTCGGGGCGGCGCGCGAGAACGCGTCACGGGAAAATGAAGTTCTTTCAAAAACCGCCATATAAAGGGTCGGTGTTCACTAAAACGGTCATAACTTTGTCATTCAGACTCCGTTTTATACCCACAAGTACTCAAAATGCTCGTGACGAGCGTGGGAATCTAGAAAATACTCCCCACTTGCACTAGGAGTCCCGGAGGACCGTCAAATTCGGCCCCTAAGCATGACTTTTTGGCCCTGAAAATCAAAGTACATCGTTCGCCGCTGCTTTTCACACGAGTTTTCAGAAAACATTGGCACTCGTTCGGAAGAAAATCCGAGAGATTATGGTGAGTGTGAACATTAGCCCACCAGCTAAGGACAAACGTTGCATTCTGCACATGCTATATGATCCGGGACATCCTATTTTATTGTAAATTCAAGATAGTACGGCGACTATAAGCCTTATTCTACTTGTTTTCGCCGTGTGGCATGTCGTAACGTAGGTGGGGGACAGCCAATAACAAGAGGGCATTCCTGGGATCGACTACCACATATGTGGAAACAATATCTCCACCATGGAGAACACACAATTTCAGGGCGGCGCGCCAGAACGCGTCACGGGAAAATGAAGTTCTTTCAAGGACTGCCATATAAAGGACCGGTGTTCACTAAAACGGTCATAACATTATTATTCGGAGTCTGTTTCAGACCCACATGTACTCAAAATGCTCATGACGAGCGTGGGAATCTAGAAAATATTCCCCGCTTGCACCAGGAGTCCCGAAGGACCGCCAAATTCAGCTCCTAAGCAGGACTTTTTGCCCCTAAAAGTCAAAGAACATCGTTCGCCGCTGCTTTTCACACAAGTTTCTGAACCCATTGGCACTCGTTCGGAAGAAAATCCGTGAGATTATGCTGAGTGTAAACATTAGTCTGCCTAGTAAGGACAATTGCATTCTGCACATGCTATATGATATGGGGAATCCTATATGGTTGTATATTCAAGAAAATACGGCGACTATAAGCAGGACTTTTTGCCCCTGAAAGTCAAAGATCATTATTTGCCGCTACTTTTCACACAAGTTTCATAAACCATTGGCACTCGTTTAGAAGAAAATCCGAGAGATTATGGTGAGTGTAAACATTATCCGCCATGTACGGAGAAACGTTGCATTCTGCACATGCTATATGATCCGGGAAATCCTATTTGCTTGCAAATTCAAGAAAATACGACGACTATAAGCCTTATTCTCCTTGTTTTTGCCATGTGGCATGCCATAACGTACGTGGGCGAAAGCCCATAATAAGAGGACATTCCTGGCATCGATCAATACATATGTGGAAACAATATCTACACTATGGAGGACACAAAATTTCGGGGCGGCGCGCCAGAACGCGTCACGGAAAAATGAAGTTCTTTCAAGGACTGCCATATAAAGGACCGGTGTTCACTAAAACGGTCATAACTTTATCATTCGGAGTCCGCTTCAGACCCACATGTACTCAAAATGCTCACGACGAGCGTGAGAATATAGAAAATGCGCCTGGCTTGTGCCAGGA
The DNA here is from genome assembly GCF_018294505.1 of Triticum aestivum. NCBI lineage: Eukaryota > Viridiplantae > Streptophyta > Magnoliopsida > Poales > Poaceae > Triticum > Triticum aestivum. The sequence goes on from NC_057814.1 coordinate 333,961,339, forward strand.
GTCCCGGAGGGTCATCAAATTCGGCCCCTAAGCAGGACGTTTTGCCCCTGAAAGTCAAAGAACATCGTTTGCCGCTGCTTTTCACACAAGTTTCTTAAACCATTGGCTCTCGTTTGGAAGAAATCCGAGAGATTACGGTGAGTGTAAACATTGGTCCGACTGGTAAGGACAAACGTTGCATTCTGCATATGTTATATGATCTGGGGCATCTCATTTGGTTGTAAATTCAAGAAAGTACAGCAACTATAAGCCTTATGCTCCTTGTTTTCGCCGTGTGGCATGCCGTAACGTACGCGGGCGATAGCCAATAACAATAGGGCATTCCTGGCATCGATTAATACATATGTGGAAACAATATCTCCACCATGGAGGACACAAAATTCCGGGGCAGCGCGCCAGAACGCGTCACGGGAAAAAGAAGTTCTTTCAAGGACAGCCATATGAAGGACCGGTGTTCACTAAAACGGTCATAACTTTGTCATTCGGAGTCCGTTTTTGACCCAGGTGTACTCAAAATGCTCGTGACGAGCGCGGGAATCTAGAAATTACTCCCCGCTTGTGCCATGAGTCTGGGAGGACCGTCAAATTCGGCTCCTAAGCAGATCTTTTTGCCCCTGAAAGTTAAAGAACATCGTTCGCTGCTGCTTTTCACACAAGTTTTTGAACCCATTGGCACTCGTTTGGAAGGAAATTTGAGAGATTATGGTGAGTATAAACATTAGTCTGCCTGGTGAGGACAAACGTTGCAGACTGCACATGCTATATGATCCGGGGAATCCTATTTGGTTGTAAATTCAACAAAATACGACGACGAAAAGCCTTATTCTCCTTGTTCTCGTCGTGTGGCATGCCATAACGTACGTGGGCGACAGCCAATAACAAGAGGGCATTCCTGGCATCGATCAATACATATATGGAAACAAAATCTCCACTATGGAGGACACAAAATTTCGGGGCGGCGCGCCAGAACGTGTCACGGGAAAAATGAAGTTCTTTCAAGGACTACCATATAAAGGACCGGTGTTCACTAAAACGGTCATAACTTTATCATTCGGGGTCCGTTTCGGACCCTGTACTCAAAATGCTCGTGACGAGCGTGGGAATCTAGAAAGTACTCCCTGCTTGCGCCAAGAGTCCCGGAGGACCGTCAAATTCGGCTCTTAAGCGGGACTTTTTGCCCCTAAAAGTCAAAGAACATCGTTCGCCACTGCTTTTCACACAAGTTTCTGAACCCATTGGCACTCGTTTGGAAGAAAATCCATGAGATTATGGTGACTGTAAACATCATTCGGCCTAGTAAGGACGAACGTTGCATTCTCCACATGCTATATGATCCGGGGAATCTCATTTGGTTCTAAATTCAAGAAAATACGGCGACTATAAGCCTTATTCTCCTTGTTTTCGCCGTGTGGCATGCCGTAACGTATGTGGGCGATAGCCAATAACAAGAGGGCATTCCTGGCATCGATCAATACATATGTGGAAACAATATCTCCACTACGGAGGACACAAAATTTCGGGGCGACGCGCCAGAACGCTTCACGGGAAAATGAAGTTCTTTCAAGGACAGCCATATGAAGGACCGGTGTTCACTAAAACGGTCATAACTTTGTCATTCGGAGTCCGTTTTTGACGCAGGTGTACTCAAATGCTTACGAGGAGCGTGAGAATATAGAAAATGCTCCCGGCTTGCACCAGGAGTCCGGAGGGCCGTCAAATTCGGCCCCTAAGCAGGACGTTTTGCCCCTGAAAGTCAAAGAGCATCATTTGCCGCTACTTTTCACACAAGTTTCTTAAACCATTGGCACTCGTTTGGAAGAAATCCAAGAGATTACGGTGAGTGTAAACATTAGTCCGCCTGGTAAGCACAAATGCTGCATTCTGCACATGTTATATGATCCGGGGCATCTCATTTGGTTGTAAATTCAAGAAAATGCAGCGACTATAAGCCTTATTCTCCTTGTTTTCGCCGTGTGGCATGCCGTAACGTATGCGGGCGACAGCCAATAACAAGATGGCATTACTGGCATTGATCAATACATATGTGGAAACAATATCTCCACCATGGAGGACACAATATTTCGGGGCGGCGCAGCAGAACGCGTCACGGAAAAATGAAGTTCTTTCAAGGACTGCCATATAAAGGACCGGTGTTCACTAAAACGGTCATAACTTTATCATTCGGAGTCCGTTTCAGACCCACATGTACTCAAAATGCTCGCGACAAGCATGGGAATCTAGAAAATACTCCTCGCTTGCACCAGGAGTCCTGGAGGACCATCAAATTCGTCTCCTAAGCGGGACTTTTTGCCCCTAAAAGTCAAAGAACATCGTTCGCCACTGCTTTTCACACAAGTTTCTAAATCCATTGGTACTCGTTTGGAAGAAAACCCGTGAGATTATGGTGAGTGTAAACATTAGTCGGCCTAGTAAGGACAAACATTGCATTCTGCACATGCTATATGATCCGGGGAATCCTATATGGTTGTATATTCAGGAAAATACGGTGACTATAAGCCTTATTCTCCTTGTTTTCGCCTTGTGGCATGCTGGAACGTATGTGGGCGACAGCCAATAACAAGAGGGCATTCCTAGGATTGATCAATGCATATGTGGAAACAATATCTCCACCATGGAGGACACAAAATTTCGGGGCGGCGCGCGAGAACGCGTCACGGGAAAATGAAGTTCTTTCAAAAACCGCCATATAAAGTGTCGGTGTTCACTAAAACGGTCATAACTTTGTCATTCAGACTCCGTTTTGTACCCACAAGTACTCAAAATGCTCGTGACGAGCGTGGGAATCTAGAAAATACTCCCCACTTGCACTAGGAGTCCCGGAGGACCGTCAAATTCGGCCCCTAAGCATGACTTTTTGGCCCTGAAAATCAAAGTACATCGTTCGCCGCTGCTTTTCACACGAGTTTTCAGAAAACATTGGCACTCGTTCGGAAGAAAATCCGAGAGATTATGGTGAGTGTGAACATTAGCCCACTAGCTAAGGACAAACGTTGCATTCTGCACATGCTATATGATCCGGGACATCCTATTTTATTGTAAATTCAAGATAGTACGGCGACTATAAGCCTTATTCTACTTGTTTTCGCCGTGTGGCATGCCGTAACGTAGGTGGGGGACAGCCAATAACAAGAGGGCATTCCTGGGATCGACTACCACATATGTGGAAACAATATCTCCACCATGGAGAACACACAATTTCAGGGCGGCGCGCCAGAACGCGTCACGGGAAAATGAAGTTCTTTCAAGGACTGCCATATAAAGGACCGGTGTTCACTAAAACGGTCATAACATTATTATTCGGAGTCTGTTTCAGACCCACATGTACTCAAAATGCTCATGACGAGCGTGGGAATCTAGAAAATATTCCCCGCTTGCACCAGGAGTCCCGAAGGACCGCCAAATTCAGCTCCTAAGCAGGACTTTTTGCCCCTAAAAGTCAAAGAACATCGTTCGCCGCTGCTTTTCACACAAGTTTCTGAACCCATTGGCACTCGTTCGGAAGAAAATCCGTGAGATTATGCTGAGTGTAAACATTAGTCTGCCTAGTAAGGACAATTGCATTCTGCACATGCTATATGATATGGGGAATCCTATATGGTTGTATATTCAAGAAAATACGGCGACTATAAGCAGGACTTTTTGCCCCTGAAAGTCAAAGATCATTATTTGCCGCTACTTTTCACACAAGTTTCATAAACCATTGGCACTCGTTTAGAAGAAAATCCGAGAGATTATGGTGAGTGTAAACATTATCCGCCATGTACGGAGAAACGTTGCATTCTGCACATGCTATATGATCCGGGAAATCCTATTTGCTTGCAAATTCAAGAAAATACGACGACTATAAGCCTTATTCTCCTTGTTTTTGCCATGTGGCATGCCATAACGTACGTGGGCGAAAGCCCATAATAAGAGGACATTCCTGGCATCGATCAATACATATGTGGAAACAATATCTACACTATGGAGGACACAAAATTTCGGGGCGGCGCGCCAGAACGCGTCACGGTAAAATGAAGTTCTTTCAAGGACTGCCATATAAAGGACCGGTGTTCACTAAAACGGTCATAACTTTATCATTCGGAGTCCGCTTCAGACCCACATGTACTCAAAATGCTCACGACGAGCGTGAGAATATAGAAAATGCGCCTGGCTTGTGCCAGGAGTCCCGGAGGGTCATCAAATTCGGCCCCTAAGCAGGACGTTTTGCCCCTGAAAGTCAAAGAACATCGTTTGCCGCTGCTTTTCACACAAGTTTCTTAAACCATTGGCTCTCGTTTGGAAGAAATCCGAGAGATTACGGTGAGTGTAAACATTGGTCCGACTGGTAAGGACAAACGTTGCATTCTGCATATGTTATATGATCCGGGGCATCTCATTTGGTTGTAAATTCAAGAAAGTACAGCAACTATAAGCCTTATGCTCCTTGTTTTCGCCGTGTGGCATGCCGTAACGTACGCGGGCGATAGCCAATAACAATAGGGCATTCCTGGCATCGATTAATACATATGTGGAAACAATATCTCCACCATGGAGGACACAAAATTCCGGGGCAGCGCGCCAGAACGCGTCACGGGAAAAAGAAGTTCTTTCAAGGACAGCCATATGAAGGACCGGTGTTCACTAAAACGGTCATAACTTTGTCATTCGGAGTCCGTTTTTGACCCAGGTGTACTCAAAATGCTCGTGATGAGCGCGGGAATCTAGAAATTACTCCCCGCTTGTGCCATGAGTCTGGGAGGACCGTCAAATTCGGCTCCTAAGCAGATCTTTTTGCCCCTGAAAGTTAAAGAACATCGTTCGCTGCTGCTTTTCACACAAGTTTTTGAACCCATTGGCACTCGTTTGGAAGGAAATTTGAGAGATTATGGTGAGTATAAACATTAGTCTGCCTGGTGAGGACAAACGTTGCAGACTGCACATGCTATATGATCCGGGGAATCCTATTTGGTTGTAAATTCAACAAAATACGACGACGAAAAGCCTTATTCTCCTTGTTCTCGTCGTGTGGCATGCCGTAACGTACGTGGGCGACAGCCAATAACAAGAGGGCATTCCTGGCATCGATCAATACATATATGAAACAAAATCTCCACTATGGAGGACACAAAATTTCGGGGCGGCGCGCCAGAACGTGTCACGGGAAAAATGAAGTTCTTTCAAGGACTACCATATAAAGGACCGGTGTTCACTAAAACGGTCATAACTTTATCATTCGGGCTCCGTTTCGGACCCTGTACTCAAAATGCTCGTGACGAGCGTGGGAATCTAGAAAGTACTCCCTGCTTGCGCCAAGAGTCCCGGAGGACCGTCAAATTCGGCTCTTAAGCGGGACTTTTTGCCCCTAAAAGTCAAAGAACATCGTTCGCCACTGCTTTTCACACAAGTTTCTGAACCCATTGGCACTCGTTTGGAAGAAAATCCATGAGATTATGGTGACTGTAAACATCATTCGGCCTAGTAAGGACGAACGTTGCATTCTCCACATGCTATATGATCCGGGGAATCTCATTTGGTTCTAAATTCAAGAAAATACGGCGACTATAAGCCTTATTCTCCTTGTTTTCGCCGTGTGGCATGCCGTAACGTATGTGGGCGATAGCCAATAACAAGAGGGCATTCCTGGCATCGATCAATACATATGTGGAAACAATATCTCCACTACGGAGGACACAAAATTTCGGGGCGACGCGCCAGAACGCTTCACGGGAAAATGAAGTTCTTTCAAGGACAGCCATATGAAGGACCGGTGTTCACTAAAACGGTCATAACTTTGTCATTCGGAGTCCGTTTTTGACGCAGGTGTACTCAAATGCTTACGAGGAGCGTGAGAATATAGAAAATGCTCCCGGCTTGCACCAGGAGTCCCGGAGGGCCGTCAAATTCGGCCCCTAAGCAGGACGTTTTGCCCCTGAAAGTCAAAGAGCATCATTTGCCGCTACTTTTCACACAAGTTTCTTAAACCATTGGCACTCGTTTGGAAGAAATCCAAGAGATTACGGTGAGTGTAAACATTAGTCCGCCTGGTAAGCACAAATGCTGCATTCTGCACATGTTATATGATCCGGGGCATCTCATTTGGTTGTAAATTCAAGAAAATGCAGCGACTATAAGCCTTATTCTCCTTGTTTTCGCCGTGTGGCATGCCGTAACGTATGCGGGCGACAGCCAATAACAAGATGGCATTACTGGCATTGATCAATACATATGTGGAAACAATATCTCCACCATGGAGGACACAATATTTCGGGGCGGCGCAGCAGAACGCGTCACGGAAAAATGAAGTTCTTTCAAGGACTGCCATATAAAGGACCGGTGTTCACTAAAACGGTCATAACTTTATCATTCGGAGTCCGTTTCAGACCCACATGTACTCAAAATGCTCGCGACAAGCATGGGAATCTAGAAAATACTCCTCGCTTGCACCAGGAGTCCTGGAGGACCATCAAATTCGTCTCCTAAGCGGGACTTTTTGCCCCTAAAAGTCAAAGAACATCGTTCGCCACTGCTTTTCACACAAGTTTCTAAATCCATTGGTACTCGTTTGGAAGAAAACCCGTGAGATTATGGTGAGTGTAAACATTAGTCAGCCTAGTAAGGACAAACATTGCATTCTGCACATGCTATATGATCCGGGGAATCCTATATGGTTGTATATTCAAGAAAATACGGTGACTATAAGCCTTATTCTCCTTGTTTTCGCCTTGTGGCATGCCGGAACGTATGTGGGCGACAGCCAATAACAAGAGGGCATTCCTAGGATTGATCAATGCATATGTGGAAACAATATCTCCACCATGGAGGACACAAAATTTCGGGGCGGCGCGCGAGAACGCGTCACGGGAAAATGAAGTTCTTTCAAAAACCGCCATATAAAGTGTCGGTGTTCACTAAAACGGTCATAACTTTGTCATTCAGACTCCGTTTTATACCCACAAGTACTCAAAATGCTCGTGACGAGCGTGGGAATCTAGAAAATACTCCCCACTTGCACTAGGAGTCCCGGAGGACCGTCAAATTCGGCCCCTAAGCATGACTTTTTGGCCCTGAAAATCAAAGTACATCGTTCGCCGCTGCTTTTCACACGAGTTTTCAGAAAACATTGGCACTCGTTCGGAAGAAAATCCGAGAGATTATGGTGAGTGTGAACATTAGCCCACCAGCTAAGGACAAACGTTGCATTCTGCACATGCTATATGATCCGGGACATCCTATTTTATTGTAAATTCAAGATAGTACGGCGACTATAAGCCTTATTCTACTTGTTTTCGCCGTGTGGCATGCCGTAACGTAGGTGGGGGACAGCCAATAACAAGAGGGCATTCTTGGGATCGACTACCACATATGTGGAAACAATATCTCCACCATGGAGAACACACAATTTCGGGGCGGCGCGCCAGAACGCGTCACGGGAAAATGAAGTTCTTTCAAGGACTGCCATATAAAGGACCGGTGTTCACTAAAACGGTCATAACATTATCATTCGGAGTCTGTTTCAGACCCACATGTACTCAAAATGCTCATGACGAGCGTGGGAATCTAGAAAATATTCCCCGCTTGCACCAGGAGTCCCGAAGGACCGCCAAATTCAGCTCCTAAGATGGACTTTTTGCCCCTAAAAGTCAAAGAACATCGTTCGCCGCTGCTTTTCACACAAGTTTCTGAACCCATTGGCACTCGTTCGGAAGAAAATCCGTGAGATTATGCTGAGTGTAAACATTAGTCTGCCTGGTAAGGACAAACATTGCATTCTGCACATGCTATATGATATGGGGAATCCTATATGGTTGTATATTCAAGAAAATACGGCGACTATAAGCAGGACTTTTTGCCCCTGAAAGTCAAAGATCATTATTTGCCGCTACTTTTCACACAAGTTTCATAAACCATTGGCACTCGTTTAGAAGAAAATTCGAGAGATTATGGTGAGTGTAAACATTATCCGCCATGTACGGACAAACGTTGCATTCTGCACATGCTATATGATCCGGGAAATCCTATTTGCTTGCAAATTCAAGAAAATACGACGACTATAAGCCTTATTCTCCTTGTTTTTGCCATGTGGCATGCCGTAACGTACGTGGGCGAAAGCCCATAATAAGAGGACATTCCTGGCATCGATCAATACATATGTGGAAACAATATCTACACTATGGAGGACACAAAATTTCGGGGCGGCGCGCCAGAACGCGTCACGGAAAAATGAAGTTCTTTCAAGGACTGCCATATAAAGGACCGGTGTTCACTAAAACGGTCATAACTTTCTCATTCGGAGTCCGCTTCAGACCCACATGTACTCAAAATGCTCATGACGAGTGTGAGAATATAGAAAATGCGCCTGACTTGTGCCAGGAGTCCCGGAGGGTCATCAAATTCGGCCCCTAAGCAGGACGTTTTGCCCCTGAAAGTCAAAGAACATCGTTTGCCGCTGCTTTTCACACAAGTTTCTTAAACCATTGGCTCTCGTTTGGAAGAAATTCGAGAGATTACGGTGAGTGTAAACATTGGTCCGACTGGTAAGGACAAACGTTGCATTCTGCATATGTTATATGATCCGGGGCATCTCATTTGGTTGTAAATTCAAGAAAGTACAGCAACTATAAGCCTTATGCTCCTTGTTTTCGCCGTGTGGCATGCCGTAACGTACGCGGGCGATAGCCAATAACAATAGGGCATTCCTGGCATCGATTAATACATATGTGGAAACAATATCTCCACCATGGAGGACACAAAATTCCGGGGCAGCGCGCCAGAACGCATCACGGGAAAATGAAGTTCTTTCAAGGACAGCCATATGAAGGACCGGTGTTCACTAAAACGGTCATAACTTTGTCATTCGGAGTCTGTTTTTGACCCAGGTGTACTCAAAATGCTCGTGACGAGCGCGGGAATCTAGAAATTACTCCCCGCTTGTGCCATGAGTCTGGGAGGACCGTCAGATTCGGCTCCTAAGCAGAACTTTTTGCCCCTGAAAGTTAAAGAACATCGTTCGCTGCTGCTTTTCACACAAGTTTTTGAACCCATTGGCACTCGTTTGGAAGGAAATTTGAGAGATTATGGTGAGTATAAACATTAGTCTGCCTGGTGAGGACAAACGTTGCAGACTGCACATGCTATATGATCCGGGGAATCCTATTTGGTTGTAAATTCAAGAAAATACGGCGACGAAAAGCCTTATTCTCCTTGTTCTCGTCGTGTGGCATGCCGTAACGTACGTGGGCGACAGCCAATAACAAGAGGGCATTCCTGGCATCGATCAATACATATATGGAAACAAAATCTCCACTATGGAGGACACAAAATTTCGGGGCGGCGCGCCAGAACGTGTCACGGGAAAAATGAAGTTCTTTCAAGGACTACCATATAAAGGACCGGTGTTCACTAAAACGGTCATAACTTTATCATTCGGGGTCCGTTTCGGACTGTGTACTCAAAATGCTCACGACGAGCGTGGGAATCTAGAAAGTACTCCCTGCTTGCGCCAAGAGTCCCGGAGGACCGTCAAATTCGGCTCTTAAGCGGGACTTTTTGCCCCTAAAAGTCAAAGAACATCGTTCGCCACTGCTTTTCACACAAGTTTCTGAACCCATTGGCACTCGTTTGGAAGAAAATCCATGAGATTATGGTGACTGTAAACATCATTCGGCCTAGTAAGGACGAACGTTGCATTCTCCACATGCTATATGATCCGGGGAATCTCATTTGGTTCTAAATTCAAGAAAATACGGCGACTATAAGCCTTATTCTCCTTGTTTTCGCCGTGTGGCATGCCGTAACGTATGTGGGCGATAGCCAATAACAAGAGGGCATTCCTGGCATCGATCAATACATATGTGGAAACAATATCTCCACTACGGAGGACACAAAATTTCGGGGCGACGCGCCAGAACGCTTCACGGGAAAATGAAGTTCTTTCAAGGACGGCCATATAAAGGACCGGTGTTCACTAAAACGGTCATAACTTTGTCATCCTGAGTCTGTTTCAGACTCACATGTACTCAAAATGCTCGTGATGAGCGTGGGAATATTGAAAATTCTCCCCGCTTGCGCCATGAGTCCCGGAGAACCATCAAATTCGGCTCCTAAGCAGAACCTTTTGCCCCTGAAAGTTAAAGAACATCGTTCGCCGCTGCTTTTCACACATGTTTTTGAACCCATTGGCACTCGTTTGGAAGAAAATCCGAGAGATTGTGGTGAGTGTAAACATTAGTCTTCCTGGTGAGTACAATCGTTGCATTCTACACATGCTATATGATCCAGGGAATCCTATTTGGTTCTAAATTTAAGAAAATACGGCAACGATAAGCCTTATTCCCTTTATTATCGCCGTGTGGCATGCCGTAACGTACATGGGCGACAACCAATAACAAGAGGGCATTCCTCGCATCGAGCAATACATATGTGGAAATAATGTCTCCTCTATGGAGGAAACAAAATTTCGGGGCGGCGCGTCAGAACTCGTCGCGGGCTAATGAAGTTCTTTCAAGGACTGCCATATAAAGGACCGGTGTTCACTAAAACGGTCATAACTTTGTCATTCGGAGCCCGTTTCATACCCACATGTACTCAAAATGCTTGTGACACGCGTGGGAATCTAGAAAATACTCCCCGCTTGCGCCATCAGTCCCGGAGGACCATGAAATTCGGCTCCTAAGCAGGACTTTTTGGAAGAAAATCGTTCGCCGCTGCTTTTCACACAAGTTTCTGAACCCATTGGCACTCGTTTGGAAGAAAATCCGAGAGATTATGGTGAGTGTAAACATTAGGCCGCCTTGTAAGAACAAACGTTGCAGTCTGCACATGCCATATGATCCGGGGAATCCTATTTGGTTGTAAATTCAAGAAAATACGGCGACTAAAAACCTTATTCTCCTTGTTTTCGCTGTGTGGCATGTCATAACGTACGTGGGCGATAGCCAATAACAAGAGGGCATTCCTGGCATCGATCAATACATATGTGGAAACAATATCTCCACTATGGAGGACCCAAAATTTAGGGGCGGCGTGCCAGAACGCGTCACGGGAAAATGAAGTTCTTTCAAGGACTGCCATATAAAGGACCAGTGTTCACTAAAACAGTCATAACTTTGTCATTCGGAGTCCGTTTCAGACCCACATATACTCAAAATGGTCGTGACAAGCGTGGGAATCTAGAAAATACTCCCCGCTTGCGCCATGAGTCCTGGAGGACCGTCAAATTTGGCTCCTAAGCAGGACTTTTTGCCCCTGAAAGTCAAAGAACATCGTTCGCCGCTGTTTTCACACAAGTTTCTGAACCCATTGGCACTCGTTTCGAAGAAAATCTGAGAGATTATGGTGAGTGTAAACATTAGTCCGCCTAGTAAGGACAAACGTTGCACTCTGCACATGCTATATGATCCGGGGAATCTCATTTGGTTGTAAATTCAAGAAAATACGGCGACTATAAGCCTTATTCTCCTTGTTTTCGCCGTGTGGCATGCCGTAACGTACGTGGGCGACAGCCAATAACAAGAGGGCATTCCTGGCATCGATCAATACATATGTGGAAACAATATCTCCACTAGGGCTGCAAGAAAAGCTCGAGGCTCGTGAGCCGCTCGAGATCGACTCGTATTTTAGCTTGACTCGAGATCGAGTCGAAAAGAAATGAGCTGAGTATGAACACTTTATGTAGCTCGATTAAGAAACGAGCCGATCTTGAGCCAACATTGGCTCGCTCAATTTTAGCTCGATAGCTCGATATCATATAAGTATATTAAATAACCTTCATATCTATTGCCAAGAATTAGGATCATTCATTTCTGTATATGCTCTGTACGATTTTTAGCATCACTTTACCTACTAGCAAACATGGAAATTAAGCATGGAGAAAATTTATTCTCATCACGTGGGCAACCATGTGTTCAATATTTTGTTATTTTGGTCAATGTTTGAGAGCTGGCGCACCTTCATCGCCTTCTATCCATGATTTCTTGTTATTAAATACTAGTCTTCACTTGAGAAAGAATAAGTCGAATTTATAGAGATTTTTTTGTTGTGTTGTGGTCTATCTTGCTTTAAAATTTTCCTTAAAATAATTTTAAAAATCATCTTATTTAGCTCGAGACTAGCTCGAGATCGTTACAAGCTGAGCACGAGCTACTTTCTGCAGCTCGACCTTGAGCTTCGCACATTTTAAGCTCGCTTGAATTTTAGTATGAGTTGAGCTGAGCCTAGGCCAACTCGCTCGAACTCGACTCGTTTGCAGCCCTAATCTCCACTATGGAGGACACAAAATTTCGGGGCAGCGCGCCAGAACGCGTCACGGGAAAATGAAGTTCTGTCAAGGACTACCACATAAAAGACCGGTGTTCACTAAAACGGTCATAACTTTATCATTCAGAGTCCGATTCAGACCCACAAGTACTCAAGATGCTCATGACGAGCATGGGAATCTAGAAAATACTCCCCGCTTGCGCCATGAGTCCCGGAGGACCATCAAATTCGGCTCCTAAGTAGGATTTTTCTCCCTGAAACTCAAAGAACATCGTTCGCCGCTACTTTTCACACAAGTTTCTGAACCCATTGGCACTCGTTTGGAGAAAATCCGAGAGATTATGGTGAGTGTAAACATTAGTCTGCCTGGTAAGGACAAACGTCGCAGTTTGCACATGCTATATGATCCGGGAAATCCTATTTGGTTGTAAATTCAAGAAAATACGGCGACTATCAGCCTTATTCTCCTTGTTTTCGCCGTGTGGCATGTCATAAAGTGCGTGGGCGACAACCAATAACAAGAGGGCATTCCTGGCATTGATCAATACATATGTGGAAACAATGTCTCCACTATGGAGGACACAAAATTTTGGGGCGGCACGCCAGAACTCGTCATGGGAAAATGACGTTCTTTCAAGGACTGCCATACAAAGGACCGGTGTTCACTAAAACGGTCATAACTTTGTCATTCGGAGTCTGTTTCAGACCCACATGTACTCAAAATGCTCGTGACGACCGTGGGAATCTAGAAAATACTCACCGCTTGCACCATGAGTCCCGGAGGACCGTCAAATTCGGCTCCTAAGCAGGAATTTTTGCCCCTGGAAGTCAAAGAACATCGTTCGCCGCTGTTTTCACACAAGTTTCTTAACCCATTGGCACTCGTTTCGAAGAAAATCTGAGAGATTATGGTGAGTGTAAACATTAGCCCGCCTGGTAAGGACAAATGTTGCATTCTGCACATGTTATATGATCCCGGGAATCCTATTTTGTTGTAAATTCAAGAAAATACGGCGAAGATATTCCTTACTCCCCTTGTTTTCGCTGTGTGGCATGCCGTAACGTACGTGGGCGACAGCCAATAAAAAGAGGGCATTCCTGGCATCGATCAATACATATGTGGAAACAATATCTCCACTATGGAGGACACAAAATACCGGGGCGGCGCGCTAGAACGCGTCGCGGGGAAATGTAGTTCTTTCACGGACTGCCATATAAAGGGTCGGTGTTCACTAAAACGGTCATAACTTTGTCATTCGGAATCCATATCAGACCCACAAGTACTCAAAATGCTCGCGACGAGCGTGGGATTCTTGAGAATACTCCCCGCTTGCTCCAGGACTCCCGGAAGACCGTCAAATTTGGCCCCCAAGCAGGACTTTTTGCCCCTGAAGGTTAAAGTACATCGTTCCCCGCAACTTTTCACACAAGTTTCTGAAACCATTGGCACTCCTTTGGAAGAAAATCCGAGAGATTATGGTGAGTGTAAACATTAGTCTGCCTGGTAAGGACAAACATTGTATTCTGCACATGCTATATGATCCGAGGAATCCCATTTGGTTGTAAATTCAAGAAAATATGGCTACTATAAGCCTTACTCTCCTTGTTTTGGACGTGTGGCATGCCGTAACATATGTGGGCGATAGCCGATAACAAGAGGGAATTCCTGGCATCGATCGATATATATGTGGAACTAATATCTCCACAATGGAGGACACAAAATTTCGGGGCGGCACGCCAGACCACGTCACGGGAAAATGAAGTTCTTTCAGGGATTACCATATAAAGGACCGGTGTTCACTAAAACGGTCATAATTTTGTCATTCGAAGTCCGTTTCAGAACCACATGTACTAAAATGCTCGCCGCAAGTGTGGGAATATAGAAAATGCTCCCCGCTTGCGCCAGGAGTCCCAGAGGACCGTAAAATTTGACTGCTAAGCAGGACCTTTTGCCCCTGAAAGTCAAATAACATCGTTCGCCGCTGCTTTTCACACAAGTTTCTACACCCATTGGCCCTCATTTGGAAGAAAATCTGAAAGATAATGGTGAGTGTAAACATTAGTTCGCCCGTTAAGGACAAACGTTGCATTCTGCACCTGCTATATAATCCGAGGAATCCTATTTGGTTGTAAATTAAAGAATATACGGCGACTATAAGCCTTATTCTCCTTGTTTCTGCCGTGTGGCATGCCGTAACGTACGTGGGCGACGGCCAATAACATGAGGGCATTCCTGGCATCGATCAATACATATGTGGAAACAATATCTCCACTATGGAGGACACAAAATTTTGGGGCGGCGCGCCATAACGCGTCACGGGTAAATGAAGTTCTTTCAAGGACTCCTATATAAAGGACCAGCGTTCACTAAAACGGTCATAACTTTGTCATTCGGAGTCCGTTTCAGACTCACAAGTACTCAAAATGCTCGCGACAAGCGTGGTAATCTAGAAAATACTCCCCTCTTGCGCCATGAGTCCCGGAGGACCGTCAAATTCGGCTCCTAAGCAGGACTTTTTGCCCCTGAAAGTCAACGAACATCGTTCGCCGCTGCTTTTCACACAAGTTTCTGAACCCATTGGCACTCGTTTCGAAGAAAATCTGAGAGATTATGGTGAGTGTAAACATTAGCCCACCTGGTAAGGACAAATGTTGCATTCTGCACATGTTATATGATCCGGGGAATCCTATTTTGTTGTAAATTCAAGAAAATACGGCGAAGATAATCCTTACTCCCCTTGTTTTCGCCGTGTGGCATGCCGTAACGTACGTGGGCGACAGCCAATAAAAAGAGGGCATTCCTGGAATCGATCAATACATATGTGGAAACAATATCTCCACTATGGAGGACACAAAATACCGGGGCGGCGCGCTAGAACGCGTCGCGGGGAAATGTAGTTCTTTCAAGGACTGCCATATAAAGGGTCGGTGTTCACTAAAACGGTCATAACTTTGTCATTCGGAGTCCGTTTCAGACCCACATGTACTCAAAATGCTTATGACGAGCGTGGGAATCTAGAAAATTCTCCCCGCTTGCGCCATGAGTCCCAGAGGACCATCAAATTCTGCTCCTAAGCAGGACTTTTTGCCCTGAAAGTCAAATAACATCGTTCGCCGCTGCTTTTCACACAAGTTTCTGAACGCATTGGCACTCGTTTGGAAGAAAATCCGAGAGATTATCGTGAGTGTAAACATTAGCCCACCTGGTAAGGACAAACGTTGCATTCTGCACATGCTATATGATCCGGGGAATCCTATTTGGTTGTAATATCAAGAAAATACGGCGACGATAAGCCTTATTCCCCTTGTTTTCGCCGTGTGTCATGCCATAATGTACGTGGGCGACAACCAATAAAAAGAGGGCATTCCTGGCATCAATCAATACATATGTGGAAACAATATCTCCACTATGGAGGACACAAAATTTCGGGTTGGCGCGCCAGAACGCTTCACGGGAAAATGAAGTTCTTTCAAGGACTGCCATATAAAGGACCGGTGTTCACTAAAACAGTCATTACTTTGTCATTCGGAGTCCGTTTTAGACCCAGAAGTACTCAAAATTCTCGCGATGAGTGTGGGAATCTAGAAAATACTCCCCGCTTGCGCCAGGAGTCCCGAAGGACCATCAAATTAGGCCCCTAAGCAGGACTTTTTTCCCCTGGAAGTCAAACAACATCGTTCGCCGCTACTTTTCCCCCAAGTTTCTGAAACCATTGGCACTCGTTTGGAAGAAAATCCGAGAGATTATGGTGCATGGAAACATTATCCGCCTGGTAAGGAGAAACATTGCATTCTGCACATGCTATATTATCCGGAAAATCCTGCTTGCTTGTAAATTCAAGAAAATAAGGACATAACAAGTGGACAAATGTTGTGTTCTGCACAAGCTATATGATCCGGGGAGTCCCATTTGGTTGTAAATTCAAGAAAAATACGGCGACTATAAGCCATACTCGCCTTGTTTTCGACGTGTGGCATGCCGTAACGTACGTGGGCGACAGACAATATGATGAGGACATCAATACCATTGTTACACCCACAGCCCCTGCTACTATACATACTGGACCAATTGCTAGAGCTCGCACACGCCAATTAATTTACCAGGTATTTTAATTTTTGGTAATGATTCTAATGTTTGTGAGAATATGATGCTGCCTAAATTGGATACATTTGTTTTGCTTACAAATGAAGGGCCTAGCTTGGAGAAGGATGAACATTGGACCAAGAACAAGCATGGAGTTGATGGCATGTGCAAGGGAAACAAGAATGGAGTTTCCAGTGATGATTTCAGAACTTTGAAGCCACCATAATGAGTGCATGAAGCCTTGGACGAAATATACAAGATGACACTTCATAAATTTCGTCCAGAGGCTATTGTAGGTGCTGCTTCACCTTATTATTGGGCCAGGCCCATGTAATTTCGAAATACTTGAATATAGGTTATTTTTAGAGTCCATATGTGTGGGGAAACAAGAGTTAGGGTTGGTTTCGGACCCCTCCTCCAAGGGCCACGAAATTCCCCCCTCTTCCTCCATATATACCACCCTTAGGGCATCGTTTAGACTTTGGGTTTTGTTTAGATTAAAAGTTCGCCGTAGCTGCAACTTCGCGTACTTTGTTTGTGTTCAACGACCAGACCAAGACATCACAGAACCCCACTTGATCAATAAAGCTTTCCTCTTTTATTCGCAATATCCAGATTGCAATCTTAGTTTCTTGCTTGTTCTTCGTTTGGTTGCAGGCAATAGACCCTCTTGGTCAGGTTGGTCGTGCTCCGGCGTGGTCAGTAACCTCGCGGAGTTTGTTTAGCGAGTGCTCAGGCGCGGCGTCCTCGCACGTTCGTAGTTGGATCGTCAAAGTCTACTCCACCCAAAACAATAGCCACCATCTCATCGAAAGACGGGACACCTTTGCCTCTATCACAATAACAAGAGGCCATTCCTAGCATCGATCAATACATATGTGGAAATAATATCTCCAGTATGGAGGGCAAAAAAATTCGGGGCGGTGCACCAGAACGCGTCACGGGAAAATGAAGTTCTTTCAAGGACTGCCATATAAAGAACCGATGTTCAGTAAAACTGTCATAACTTTGTCATTCGGAGTTCGTTTCAGACCCACATGTGATCTGGACATCAATACCATTGTTACACCCACAGGCTCCGCTGGTATACATACTAGACCAATTACTAGAGCTCGCGCACGCCAACTAAATTATCAGGTACTTTCGTTTCTCGGTAGTGATTCTAGGGTTAATTAGATAAATGCCACTCCAATTATGGCGGTTCATAAAAATGCCGTTGCAATTTTAAAATTTTGAAAAATGCCACTGCAATTTTTGCAAACTTTCAAAAACGCCACTGTAGACTTCAAAAAAAGCCACTAGAAATGCCATGAAATGGCATTTTTCAAACTTTGGAAATTGCCGTGGCATTTCTCGGAATCGGCAAATTTGGAGTGGCATTTATCAAATTAACACATGATTCTAATGTTCATGAGAATATGATGATGCCCAAATTGGATACATTTGTCTTGCTTACAAATTGATGTGGAGCATCCTACGGTCATCCCCATGGACCTACCATCGTCTCATCAAGAGCCAAGAGGACCCATGACATGAGCACGAGCTAGAGCTCTCGAGAACGAGGTGACTTCCTTCCTTAGTGATATCACATATGATCCACTTGAGACATGGCTACTACCTAAGTGCGAGATGTTGTGCATGACGGGGTATCAAGAGGACCCTCCCGAAGATGTACGTGAAGTCGGACAAGCCGCCAAGTACACGGATGAAGCGGAACATCCGGCCCCAGGCCCGGACATCCGGCCACTGGAGACATCCACTACAGCAGCAACCCAGGCCAAGTCTACAGGGCCCGGACATCCGGCCTCCGACCCGGACATCCGGACAAGCCTATCCAGAGGACAGAAGAAATGGCACTTCAGCCCAGACATCCGGCAGAAGGCCCGGACATTCGGCCCGTCCCGAGCCTCCGGACATCCGGACCCCGTCTATCCAGAGAGCACCGAGGCCGACCACGCCAGCCCGGACATCCGACCCCCAACTCGGACATCCGGCTCCTCCTGAAGCCCCGGACATCCGGCCCGACGCCCGCACATCCGGCCCCGTCTGTCTGCGCACAGCAAAGGCCGAGGCCCATGTACCCCTTCGCCCACCTAGACTATATATACTCCTCCTCCTCCCTCTTTCTAGGGTCAGCATTGGTTTAGCTCATATGTGAGATAGAGCTTTGCTCATCCATACAGATCTGCTCCTTGAGAGAGACTGCGGCCCCTCCACGGAGAAGATCCACATTGGATTCAAGACCCCCTCTTGGGTGGCCCCATCAAGACCTCCTTTCGGAGAAGAACCGGTTACCCTATGTATCGTCTCTTGTTGGATTTGGACCGTGTGATCTCTATGTGTACTCGGATCTAGCATACGTATGCCCGTATCTTGTTGGTTTGAGTGATTCTCTTGTGTTTCCCCTCGTGTTCTTCGTGTTCTTAGTTGGGATCCGCTCCTTTCGTGAAAGATCGGCCGTATAGGTTCCACCCTACATCATCTTGGATCAGAGCCAGCTTGTCTCGTGATATCTTTGTATCATGAGCCACGTTGATCATGATTTCGGAGCCCCCTCTCTTTGTTTTCTAGCCTTGTTTTGTTGATTTTGTTCCTAATTCGAAAATTCCCCACAAAAATAGCCCCCCAATTTTTTTTGTGATTTGTTGGTGTGATGAAGTTTTGTTCGATTTGATCCGCGGATTTCGTGTGTTGCAGGTGGATCTAGCTTTTCCCCATCTTTTCCCCAATTTCCATCCACAAAATCTCCCGAATTTTGCCCCGATTTGCCTCTTCCTTGCGGAGTTCTTCGAGTTCGTCCATGGATCCAGAGCACGGACATCCGGCCCTCAAGCCCGGACATCCGGCCCCTAGCAGCAACACTTCCATCCTTCGCTCCGTTTCCCGCCTAACTCTCGCCAAATTTCATTCCAGTGCCCACATACACTTCCGCACAACACCACCACTTCTGCATAGCACCACCATAGCTTTCCCACTACCAACTCCGACAATTTTGATACGTTTTTCTTTGAGAATTTGAGGTGCGGTTCCCGTGTCCTATTGTGTTTCGGCTATTTAGGTACGGTTCGACATTGACATCACCGCCGCTCATCTTCGCCACGGTTTCGTCATCAACAACGACAACTCCACCATTTTGCCACCATACCGCAAACGGTAACATCATCTTGGTATCGTGATATCATCATACATTCTTGCAATTGCATTGATAACCCCATAGACCATTTTTTTCGTACCTTACCCATCGAGACTAGCCTTTGAGTATTGCTGGCAACGTGACTTGTGCACATTAGTGATCATACTTCCCATAGCATACATACCATATCATCGTGCTGCATATCTTGGTATCATTTCTTGTGTCGCAAAGTTGTCATCGCATATACTCAATTGCTATCTTGGTTCGTGAAGCATTGCATGAGAAAAGAGCTCAAACACAAAGAGCCAAACAAACTTTTAAGCAAAAGGGAAAGATAAGCAAAGAGCTTATAAGAGAGAACCATAGCATCATACAACATTAAGATTGTCATACTTGATCATCTTGGATCATATCATCGGAAAACCATACATATAGCATACTTGGGATAGAATTCGTTGCATTTTTGCTTAGTAGGTTGTGCACAAGTTCGTATCCGCCTATTGTGCAATCATGCTAGCGTCTCTCTAGTGTTGTGCAACAAGAGCATTTTCGTGGATTCCACATTTTGGCTCATCCCTTGGTTGCACGACCCCACTTATCTATTTGCGTGTGCGTTTCCGTGTACCACATCTTGCTATTGGTCTACTTGTTGCATTTGCAAATTTGCGAATCTTTTCCAACATTATTGAGTCTCACTTACAATTGCATCAAATTTTTTGCCACCATCCTAACCGAGCTCCACCATAAGCTTTTACTTGTGTAGGTGTGAGAAACTGACAAGAATTGGTACCAATTGTGCTATTTCCTTGTTACACATTGGAGTGATCATTGATCCATCTTCAACATCGGTCAAGGTACATTTGGTATAAGTTCTTCTCTTTCTCCCACTCACATATTTGCTTGAAATGATGGATAGGCCAAGTACTTCTACCAACCCACTCATCCTTGAGCAAGACGACGACCCGAACAACTACGTCACCAAGCTGCACCTATTTGGAATGCAACGAGCCCTGCATGAAGAGCAACTAGCGATGAGCGACCGCATCGGCAACCTCGCCACCGACTTGCGACTCTCCGAGCAACGTACAAGAGACTACTTTGACAACAAGCTCGACGAACAAAAGCAAGAGAACAATGCAACAATGGACAGGATTCATACCTTGTTGGTCAACCGCTCTTCTACCACTTCGTCCTACTCAAGACGGAGCCGCTCAAGTCGACACTCCGACGATACTATCTTCGGCTCAAGTACCCCGACATCGAACACTCTTCGATGAGCCGCACGCCAAGACCATCACGCCAACCGCAATCCTCTACAAGATACCGACTCTCAAGACCAAGCTTGCGTGCAAGAACAACGTCATCGTCAAAACCAAGATACATTCGCGCAAGCACAAGAACGGCAATGCCAATGACAACAAGAACAAGGGGAACGAGCGCGACAACACCAAGATCCACAAGATGCTGAGGCACAACACCAAGAACAACAACTACGTGAAGCGCAAGCACACGAGGCGCAACGTGCCCTTCGTGATTCAGGTCGAGCCGTAGCCAACCGAGGCCGACAAGCTCGTGAGCATCAAGAAGCGCTTCCTGATGAAGTTCAAGAGAGGATTTATCAATCACGCGTGCATCGTCAAGCTCCTCGTCAAGATCGGCAAGCGCCTCCTCAACCTAGACAAGAACCTCAAGTTTGCCAAGAACATGAAGACAATGGAAATCCTCCAAGACAAGAGCAACATGAGGTCGACAACCCTCCTCGCCAAGAGCAACATGAGTGTGTCAATCCTCAACGACATGGGCATCATCATCCTCGACCCCAAGACAATGAAGAACAACACTACGCCAAGCTCAAGTTCACCATGCCCAAGTTCACCGGAAGCAATGACCCCGAAGAGTACATCTCAGGGGCATTGAAGGTTGACAAGATCTTTCGCTTGCACAACTATGAAGAAGAGAAGAAGATCGCGATGGCATCCCTTGAGTTCCGAGACTACATCCTCATTTGGCGGGAACAAGTCATTGAGCGCCGAGCGGCAAGAGGTGAACCACCCATCACTACTTGGGCGCAAATGAAGGATGCCATGCGAGCACGCTTCGTGCCAAACTACTACAACTGCGACCTCTTCAAGAAACTCCAACTACTCAAGCAAGGAACCAAGAGCGTTGAAGAGTACTACAAGGAGATGGAGATTGCCATGATACAAGCCAATGTCATAGAAGATGATGAGCAAACTATGGCACGTTTCTTGAATAGACTCAATCATCCTATCAGGAAGATCGCCAACTTCCAACCATACTCGAACCTCATCGAGCTAGTGCATCAAGCTACCAAAGCAGAACGTCATGTGCAACATGACTTCAAGTACGCCAAGTACTCATCCAAGTTCTACGGCTTCTCCAACAACCAAGCTTCGACGACTCAAACACCTTCTACCTCAACCAAGCCATCTACAAGCAACGACTGTAGGTGTGAAAACCGGCGGATCTCGGGTAGGGGGTCCCGAACTATGCGTCTAAGGTCGATGGTAACAGGAGACAGGGGACACAATGTTTACCCAGGTTCGGGCCCTCTCTATGGAGGTAATACCCTACTTCCTGCTTGATTGATCTTGATGAATATGAGTATTACAAGAGTTGATCTACCATGAGATCGTAATGGCTAAAACCCTAGAAGTCTAGCATGTATGACTATGATTGTATATCTCCCTCTTCTACGGACTAAGTCCTCCGGTTTATATAGATACTGGAGAGACCTAGGGTTACATAAGGTCGGTTACAGAGAAAGGAATCTTCATATTTGGCCGCCAAGCTTGCCTTCCACGCCAAGGAGAGTCCCATCCGGGCATGGGTAGAGTCTTCGGTCTTTGTATCTTCACAGCCCATCAGTCCGGCCCATGTATAACAGGTCGGACGCCCGAGGACCCCTTAGTCCAGGACTCCCTCAGTAGCCCCTGAACCAGGCTTCAATGACGAGGTGTCCGGCGCGCAGATTGTCTTCGGCATTGCAAGGCGGGTTCCCCTTCTGAATACTCCAAAATAGTCTTCGGACACAATGAATGTGTCCGAATCTGCAGCACAAGTACCACACACAACCGCAAAGAGTATAATATTTCACGAGTCTAATCCGCTGACAACTTTTTGTTACGTGACATCACATCTACTCGGTCATTATTTCGAACCGTTTTCGTCTGCCGTTCCACATTTCGAGATGCGGTCTTATAGGCTCGTCTTGTCGAAGCGGAGATCGAGTCCCCTTATTGCGGGATTCTCATCAATACGGGCGTGGGTAATCCAACTGTGTTGTTTATACAGCCCTTGGGAACAGGAGGGTTTTAAGGCGAGTGGGGAGGCGCTTGATATTCGCTGCCTTTATAAGGAGATAAGGATTCCCTTTCTTCACCCACGCCTTCTTTCTTCCTCTGCCCTTCCATTCTCGAGCTCCAGCGCCCAAGTCCTCGTCTCTTCCACCTCGAGCAAGCACCCAACCATGTCCGGATTTGGAGGGCAAGGCAAGTGGATGGCCTCCTCCGTTAAGGAGAAGGACATCGCTGAGCGTCGGGAGGTCGGATATCTGGCGAAAGAGATCGCCCACCGGCTTCCGGCCAAGGGGCAAGTCGTCCCTACACCGAAGCCCAACGAGAGAGTGGTGTTCCTCCCTCATTTCGTCTGCGGGCTAGGGTTTCCACTCCACCCTTTCGTTCGCAGGCTGATGTTCTATTACGGGCTAGATTTCCATGATCTAGCCCCGAACTCCTTCCTCAACATCTCGGCATTCATTGTCATGTGTGAGGCCTTCCTCCGCATCCAACCCCACTTCAGACTGTGGCTCAAGATCCTCAACGTGAAGCTGAAGGTGGTGGATGGCCAGCATGCGGAGTGCGGAGGCGCCATGGTGAGCAAGCTGCCCAATGTCACCTGGCCAAAAGGTACCTTTGTTGAGACCATCAAGGAGTGGCAGAAACTGTGGTTCTATATCACAGAGCCCCGCGACTCCACCTGGGCCGCCGCTCCCGGATTTAAATTCGGCGCTCCAATGCGGCTCACCTCCTGGATGGAGAAGGGCCCAAATTGGTCTTCGTCGGATGAGCTGATGGCACTGCAAACGCGCATCCAAAGCATGGTGGACCAAAACATCAAGCTCATCGACGTGATCCAGGTGATGTTAGTTCGCTAGATCCTCCCCTGCCAAAGCCGAACCTCCCCTTTATGGGAATTCGATCTGGAGAAGCACCAGACCCTGGTGAGGCTCTTCGGAACCACACATGAATATGCCTGAAAGTTGCTCTTCAAGGGCGACGAGAAGCCGCCGGCCATAGAATCGGACCGCGGGCACGATCTTGCCCATCCCGCCAATGCGGTAAGTCCTTCACGTCTCAAGGCGTACCCTTTACGCTTGTTCAAGGAGGGTAACTAAACTTTGCTGATTTACTTTTTCAGGTATGGACAGAGAAAGCGGAGCGGATTCGGTGTCCGGCTCCATTGCCCGAAGAACCAGTCATCCCGCTCCTGGGGAAGATGCTAGTCCCAGCGCCCTACAAGGCGCCGGAGAAGAAGGCTAAGAAAAAGGCCAAAGGGGCCAAAGGTGGCCCTCGCCGCAAGGGCGCTTCAGATGTGACGTCCGAAGACAAGACTCACTCCTCTGCTGCTGAAGATGACGACGAGGAGGAGGAGGAAAGCAACTCTCCCCCTGATGGGGGGAGGAAGAAGAGGGCGGCCTCCACAAATCTGGAGGCGGAGGCGCCCAAGAGTGGGAAGGGCCCCCTCGCGGATAACTCCGTGTGGGACGTTGACAGCGGCCCAGAGCGACCCCCCCCCCCCGCAGCAAGCCCCTGGCCGCGTCGTAAGTACTAAAAAAACCAGACGCATCCATGTATCTGGCCTATCTGCTTCATTGTATTAATATGTTGAATTATGCTATTACAGTCTGGCCCACGACAGCTCCCAGCGATCCTCATCAAGAGGTTCGCTGGATTCAAAGGCGATGGCCAGCGAGTCACCACCGGGCGCTTACTCTCCCCTGGCCAAGGGTGACGACAAGGTGCTGTCCCAAAGGACTTTCCCAGGCCAGGGGGAGGTTCAGGAGGCCGTCAGGGTACCGCCAGAGGGTGAGACCTTGGCCGCCGGACACATGGGGGAACAGATCCCCATGGGGACTGGCGATGGGGGCCAGGTTCAGTTCGGCCCCCAACCGAATACGGTTACGGAGACCTACAAGGCTCCGAGATTCGGCAAGAGCCTCCCTCAAAAGAAGGAGCCGTGCCTATCTCGACGGTGGCCTCTGTCCAACCAGAGGCACCGGATAATCTGCTGGAAGCGCTACAAGGTGCTTCCATTGTTGATGAACACCGTATCCTTATGGGTACGGTGATTGAAAAGGTTCAGTCCGTCAAGAGCGGACTGACCGAAGCCTGCAGCAGCCTGCTGACAGGTTTTGAGGTAAGCGACGCAAAAGAGAAAAGTCCCAATATAGACAGTAGCCCCTGAAACACTGTCCGGTGTTCGGAAAGAAAAGCCGGACAGAGGATCAATTAATTTTCGCAGGAAACTAACTAAATGTGTCATATATGAATAAGCAGGCGTCGTTGCTGGCCGCGACCTCACACACTGCCGAAGTCTCCGGACTAAAGCATAGACTAGAGCGGGCCGAGGAGGAGCTTGGCCAGGCAAGGAAGCAGCTAGAAGACGAGCAAGGTATGTAACAACTTGCTATATATTCGGAAAGAATATAATGATGTGTATTGACAGTAGTGTCATGATATGTGTAGGAGCGACGACCGAGGTCGAGGCCCTTAAAAAGGCCCTGGACGAAGCCGAAGAGAAGGCTGCCCAGGAGCAAGCCGCCCGTAAGAAGCTCAAGGCCAGGCTTAACGTGGTCCAGCAA
This sequence comes from Triticum aestivum, assembly GCF_018294505.1. NCBI lineage: Eukaryota > Viridiplantae > Streptophyta > Magnoliopsida > Poales > Poaceae > Triticum > Triticum aestivum. Next base: position 333,986,698 of record NC_057814.1, read on the forward strand.
GAGCTCCAGGACGCTGTGAAAAAATGCGAGACTTTGGAGTGCGATGTTTCGGATCGAGAGACCGAACTCGCCAAGGCTCGCCAAAGCGCGGAAGAGGCCCGGGTTGAAGCCCAGGGCGCCCTCCAGGAGATCCAGGAGGCGAAGAAGATCGCGGCGGGTAAGGCGTTTAGTATGCAAAGCAAGTATGTGAAGAAGAAGTATTTCTTACTAACCCGGATTTGGAGTTCTCCAGGGGCGTTTGCGGATCTGCCGCACAGTGTGTCAGACGCTGCGGAGTTCTTCCAAGCCGGAGAAGGGAGCTCAATAGAGAAGCTGTTCTGGTCGCAATATCTTGCGCCAGAACATCTAGTGCCCTTTAGCGACCAGCTAAAACAGCTGGTCGAGCTGCATAGGGTGGCCGAACTGGCCATGAAGGATTTGATAATCTGGTTGTGGCCTGCCGAAGCTATACCCAGCAGCTACTTCGGACTTGTGAAGCGGCTGGTGAATGCCTGCCCTCGGCTAGACGTCATCATGCGGCCGGTCTGCATCGAGGGCGTGCGCATGGACTTCGCCTGCATCAAGGTATGGTGGGCGAAGATGGACGCCATCAAGCTGGTGACCGAGGGGCCGCCTGAGGGCAAGGAGCACCACACCCCCGAGCGGTATTTCAAAGACGTCCTGGAGGGGTCTCGTATTGTGGCGACGCAATGTGCGCAAGACATTATTTTTGAATGAATACATTCATGCTGTCTCTGCCTTGTACGATGAAACAAAGTCGTTATGTAATATAATGTTTGTTTAAAAACAAATACCTCCTGTGCGGCCGTATTTTGTGAAATCTGAGAGTTGGCCAGTCGTCTGCTTCTTACCCCACGTAGGTAGTACGGGGGTGTTCGGGATGTAATCTAAACACTCTTGATCCAATTGTTTGGTCCTTGAAGGAGGTGTTTAGCGCAACGAATCAGGCAATCAGACTATGCGGCTTGAACACCCTCACTTAGCCATAGGAGTTTGACAAGAAAAATATAGGCGCAGCCCCTAGTATCCAAACTAGGATGCTGTAAACACCTGATCGGGTAAGTACCGATCCCTCGCGTAGTGCGAAAAAAATCTCCAACGATTTGATACCTCCGAAGAGCTGACCGGCTCTCGCCGTATCATGACAGTCAGTTTTCGGCTTTCTCTACTGAGGTGCTCCTTTGGGTAAACCAGAGCACAATCGCGGTCGTTCTCCCTTTACTACCTTAGCCGATATAGCGGAACGTAAGGTAGCAAGCACAGGAGCCGGGCAACCCAACTATTGACCAAAGAAATGATTCGGAGCCTATGCATATAATGCTAAATTTGGGGTGCCGAACTATACTGTAAAAGTGTTCGGACTTTGTTGCCATAGTGCGGGGCGCTATGAAGCCCCTGGCAAATGTGAAATGTACCGAAGTGTACGGATTTTATCTAATAAGGTTAATAACAGACAAGGGAAAACAGAAAAGGAGCAAAGGTAATGAGCTGGGGCCCTAAAATTTGGGCCGCAAACTGTTTCCATTATAATTTGATTAATACGTCGAAGCGCATTGATACAAATAGTGCGATAAGCAACAGGCTATTTGACATGCCACAACCAAGGGAGAGCTGCGTGTGGGTCCTGAAAACAAGTAGAGTGGTCGTTTAAAGAAACCACCTGGAAATTCCCCTCTACGTCCAGGCTGACTACCGTCTTGGTGTATTTGTCCCACGAAAGGACCTGCGATCAAGCCATCAGGGAAGGCCTGTGGAAAAGGAACCTGAAAAGGGGAAAAGAAACAGTGAAATTATGTGTGTCCGGGAGCGGTCGAGCCGTATTGTGCATCACAAGGTAGGTATGCCTCCGTCTATGCCCATGGTATTTTGAGTGCGTAGTTATGGACGCGCGGTACGAATGCCGCCAATTGATCGGGACTGAGGCAGAGGCCGTATTGCTAGTCGAGCTCTTGACGAGTCGAGTTGTCCTGCTGCAGAATAGTCTAGATTCTCTTGACAGTGTCCGGGAGCTGGGCCGCCGAATTAAGGTTCTGTTTGAGAAGGCCGCTCTGGACTTCTGCTACTAAGGCAGCGGTGTGCTCCTCAGTACGGAGGGAGCGTTCCGTGTTTCCATTAACTGTTATGACGCCGCGTGGTCCGGGCATCTTGAGCTTGAGATAAGCATAGTGAGGCACCACATTGAATCGAGCAAATGCGGTTCGTCCGAGCAGTGCGTGATAGCCGCTGCGAAGATTAACTCTTCGCTTCGGAAATTGTCCGGAGATCCGAAGACAACCTCTGGCGTGATTGAGCCCGTACAGCGAGCCTCTACACCTAGAATGACTCCCTTAAAGGTAGTCTTTGTGGGCTTGATCCGTGATGGGTTAATACCCATTTTGCGCACTGTATCCTGATAGAGAAGATTGAGGCTGCTGCCACCGTCCATGAGGACTCGCGTCAGATGGAATCCATCAATGATTGGGTCGAGGACTAGTGCGGCTGAACCGCCATGATGGATACTGGTCGGATGATCCCGGTGATCAAAGGTGATCGGGCATAACGACCATGGATTGAATTTTGGAGCGACTGGCTCTATCGCATAGACGTCCTTGAGCGCACTCTTGCGATCCTTCTTAGGGATGTGTGTGGCATATATCATGTTCACCCTTTTGATCTGAGGGGGAAACTTCCTTTGTCCCCCTGTGTTTGGTAGCTGGGGCTCCTCGTCATCGTCCTCGCTTTGCGATCCCCTTTCCTTGTTCTCACCATTTAACTTGCCGGCCTGTTTAAAAACCCAACAATCTCTGTTGGTATGATTGGTTACTTTGTCTGGGGTGCCATGGATCTGGCACGGGCGATCGAGTATGCGGTCCAAGCTGGATGGTCCCTGATTGTTTCTTTTATCTGGCTTCTTCCGCTAACCGGACTTGGAGCCACTGAACCTGGCGTTGACTGTCGTGCTATCGGTGTTGTCGCCATTGCTTCGACGTTTGTGTCTGCTGCGTCGGAGCTTGCCGTTGCTATTTTTGACCTCGGAGGTGCCCATTTCACTTGCTGTGTTTTTGCTACGGGCCAGCCAACTATCCTCACCCGCACAAAAGCGGGTCATGAGTGCCGTGAGGGCTGCCATGGACTTCGGCTTTTTCTGGCCGAGGTGACGGGCGAGCCATTCGTCACGGATGCTATGTTTAAAGGCCGCTAGGGCTTCGGCATCCGGACAGTCGACGATCTGGTTCCTTTTGGTTAGGAACCTAGTCTAGAATTTCCTGGCTGACTCTCCAGGCTGTTGAACTATGTGACTTAAGTCATCGGCATCTGGCGGCCGGACATATGTACCTTGGAAGTTGTCAAGGAAGGCTTCTTCCAAGCCCTTCCAACTGCCAATAGAATTTTTAGGCAGACTGTTTAACCAGTGCCGAGCTGGCCCTTTGAGTTTTAGTGGGAGGTATTTGATGGCATGAAGGTCGTCTCCGCGGGCCATGTGGATGTGGAGAATAAAATCCTCAATCCATACCGCGGGATCGGTTGTTCCATCGTATGATTCAATATTTACGGGTTTAAACCCTTCTGGGAATTCATGATCCATTACTTCGTCAGTGAAACAAAGAGGGTGTGCGGCGCCTCTATATCGGGCCGAATCGCGACGTAGCTCCGATGGAGTCCGTTTTAGGTTTTCGGCCCGGGCATGACTAAGTTTGTCATGTCCGAATAGATAGCTGTCGTCGCGTGTCGAGGCACGTCCTCGTGATCCATAGATCGATCTTGTATGTCCTGCTCTACTGTCCAGGTCCTGCCGAATGTCATATGTATAACCCCGAGCAGTTTTATCCCTGCCTTTACGGCGAGGTGGGGCAGTCTGGTGTTCGGCCTGAGTTGCCGCTTTATCCCGACCGTGTGGTGGTCGGTTAGCCGCATTGCGTGATGTTGGTACGGGCTCTGGCGCCTCGTCATCGAACTGAGGTAGCAATTTGCGCTTTGGGTAGCTTTTGGCTGGGCGCTTAAGGCCGTATTCTTCGGCTGCTAGGACATTAGTCCATCTGTCGTTGAGCAGATCTTGGTCAGCTTGAAGTTGCTGCTGCTTCTTTTTCAGGCTCCTTGCAGTGGCTATTAGCTGGCGCTTGAAGCGCTCCTACTTGAGAGGTTCCTCAGGAACGATAAAATCCTCGTTGCCAAGGCTCACCTCCTCCTCGGAGAGTGGATGGTAACTACCGTCCTCCAAGTCTTCGTCTATGGCCTGTTCATCGGGGCTAACTCGCCCATCCTCCCGATTGTCCTGTTCGGCAGTTTGTTCGTCGGGGTCTTCTATGTCTTCGGCAGCGTCCGGGTGTTATCGTCTCCTGTGCCGGTGTTGCTGTCTTTGCTGTGGCGCAATTTAGAGCGGCGCCGCTGACGCCAGCGCTTTGGTTGCGTCTTAGGAGGGTCATCCTCCACTAGGTTTTCCTTGTCATCGCCGCCATTATCTTTTGGTGCATCCACCATGTATATGTCATATGAGGAAGTGGCCGTCCATCGTCCGGTGAACGGCAGGTTTTGGGCCTCCTCTTCTCCGGCATCGTCGTCCATACCGTCGATGTCTTCAGAGTCATAATCGAGCATGTCAGTTAGGACTTCGACAGTGGCTATGAAGTGGGCGGTGGGTGGGAAACGAAATTCTCCCTCATCAGCCTCCAGTTCGAACCGGATATGATTCGGCTGGGAGTCCCCCGCTAGGGATAGATTTTTTTAATGAGTTCAGCATGTCGCCTAAAGGCGAGTGCCGGAAGATGTTCGCGGCGCTGAATTCGGCGATCGATGACCAATCCTGCTCAACATACGCGGGCGCACATGGCTTGGAACTTGTAGCCGGAAACGAGTCCGAGGTTCCAGAGACACAGATACCACCCGAGGTTAGGTCTGTGTGCGGCTCCAACGCCGCGGAGTCTGCGGCTTCCGTGGCAGGTTGAACTTCCCGTCCCCGGATTGCGTGATCTGCTCCGGATCTAAGGCCAGAGCGGTTACAGGTGCAATTTCCTGAGTATGGTCTGATGACAGATTTGAGTCATGTTCATCGTAGGGATAGGGAGTGGCTGCCGTGGTCTCGAATCCATCGAAGATCAAGTCTCCACAGATGTCCGTAACATAGTTCAAGCTCCCAAATCTGACCTGACGGCCAGGGGCGTAGCTGTCGATCTGCTCCAAATGGCCAAACGAGTTGGCCCACAGTGCGAAGCCTCCGAACACAAATATCTGTCCGGGGAGGAAGGTTTCCCCTTGGACAGCATCATTGTGGATGATTGAAGGAGCCATCAAACCTTCTGGGGACAGCACGGTGGAACTCTCAATGAAAGCACCAACGTCGGTGTCAAAACCGGCGGATCTCGGGTAGGGGGTGCCTGATAGAGGCAAAGGTGTCCCGTCTTTCGATGAGATGATGGATATCGCTTTGGTGGAAGCCGACTTTGACGATCCGACTACGAACGTGCGATGACGTCGCACCTTAGCAATCGCTAAACCAACTCCGAGAGGTTATTGACCACGCCGGAGCACGATCAACCTGACCACGAGGGTCTGTTTCCTGCGAGCAAACGAAGAACAAGCAAGAAACTGAGATTGCAATCTGGATATTGCGAATATAAGATGAAAGCTTTATTGATCAAGGTGGGGTTCTGTGACGCCTTTGTCTGGTCGTTGAACACAAACGAAGTACGCGAAGTTGCAGCTATGGCAAACATTTAATCTAAACCAAACCCAAAGTCTAAACAACGCCCTAAGGGCTGTATATATGGAGGAAGAGGGGGGAATTTTGCGGCCCTTGGGGAAGGGGTCCGAAACCAACCCTATCTCTTGTTTCCACACACATACGGACTCTAAAAACAGCCTATACTCAAGTATTTCGAAATTACATGGGCCTGGCCCAATAATAAGGTGACGCAGCACCTAGATAGCCTCTGGATGAAAGTTATGAAGTAGCATCTTGTATATTTCGTCCAAGGCTTCATGCACGCATTATGGTGGCTTCAACGTCCTGAAATCCTCACTTGTAACTCCGTTCTTGTTCCCCGTGCGCATGCCATCATCTCCATGCTTGTTCTTGCTCCAATGTTCATCCTTCTCAAAGCTAGGCTCTTCATTTGTAAGCAAAAGAAATGTATCCAATTTAGGCAGCATCATATTCTCATGAACATTAGAATCATTACCAAGAAACGAAAGTACCTAGTAATTTAATTGGCGTGCGCGAGCTCTAGTAATTGGTCCAGTATGTATAGCAGCAGGGGTTGTGGGTGTAACAATGGTATTGACGTCCTCATCATCCTCCCCTTCTTGAAATGAAGTCGTCCTCGACGGAAGCTCATCTCCCTCACCCAAATAAGGCTTCAAATCTGCAATGTTAAAAGTGGGACTAATCCCAAAATCTGCAGGCAGCTCAAGTTTATATGCATTATCATTTATTTTCTCTAACACCTTAAAAGGACCATCAGCACGTGGCATTAGCTTTGATTTGCGCAAATCAGGAAATCTATCCTTACGCAAATGTAACCAAACAAGATCTCCAGGTGCAAACACAACATGTTTTCTACCCTTATCTCCAGCAAGTTTATATTTAGCATTCATATGCTCAATGTTTTCCTTAGTTAACTCATGCATTTTTAAGATCAATTCAGCACGTTGTTTAGCATCAAAATTAACCTTCTCCGAAGATGGAAGAGGCAACAAATCAATAGGTGCATGAGGTAGGAAACCATACACAATTTCAAAAGGGCACATCTTAGTAGTAGAATGCAATGAACGATTATAAGCAAACTCAATATGAGGCAAGCATTCTTCCCACATTTTCTTATTATTCTTCAAAACAGCCCTAAGCATAGTAGACAATGTTCTATTGACTACTTCAGTTTGTCCATCAGTTTGGGGGTGACAAGTAGTACTAAAAAGCAGTTTAGTCCCCAACTTAGCCCATGAACATCTCCAAAAGTGGCTAAGAAATTTAGTATCACGATCTGAAACAATAGTATTTGGCACACCATGCAAACGAATAATTTCATGGAAGAACAAATCAGCAACATTAACAGCATCATCGCTTTTATGACATGGTATAAAGTGTGCCATTTTTGAGAATCTATCCACGACAACAAATATGCTATCGCTCCCCTTCTTTGTTCGAGGTAAACCTAAAACAAAGTCCATAGATATATCCTCCCAAGGAACACTAGGTACAGGCAAAGGCATATATAAACCATGAGGATTGAGTCGTGACTTAGCTTTTTGACATGTAGTGCAGCGAGCAACAAAACGCTCAACATCCCGTCTCATCTTTGGCCAAAAGAAATGTGTAGCAAGTACGTCCTCCGTCTTCTTCACGCCAAAGTGTGCCATTAATCCTCCTCCAAGCGCCTCCTGCAACAACAAAAGACGAAGAGAGCTAGCTGGAATGCATAGCTTGTTAGCACGGGACACAAATCCATCATTAATGACAAACTTGTTCCAGGTTCTTCCTTCTTTACAATTCTGCGAAACTTCTTTAAAATCAGCATCATGCACATATTGATCTTTGATGGTCTCCAAACCAAATATTTTGAAGTCAAGTTGTGACAGCATAGTATAGCGACGAGACAAAGCATCAGCATAACATTTTCTTTACCCTTCTTGTGTTTAATGACATAAGGGAAGGTTTCAATGAATTCAACCCATTTAGCATGTCTATGATTCAGTTTAGCTTGACTTTTAATATGTTTCAAAGATTCATGATCAGAATGTATAACAAATTCTTTGGGCCATAAATAATGTTGCCATGTTTCTAAAGTCCGAACAAGAGCATATAGTTCTTTATCATAAGTAGAATAATTCAGACTAGGCCCACTCAATTTTTCAGAAAAGTACACAACAGGTTTACCATCTTGTAATAACACACCTCCTAATCCAATTCCACTAGCATCACATTCAAGCTCAAAAGTCGTATTAAAATCAGGAAGTTGGAGTAAAGGAGCATGTGTCAACTTATCTTTCAATACCGTGAAGGCTTCTTCCTGTGCGGTACCCCAAACAAAAGGCACATCCTTCTTTGTAAGCTCGTTGAGAGGTGCAGCAATGGTGCTGAAATGTCTCACAAAACGCCTATAGAAACCAGCGAGGCCAAGGAAACTCCTCACTTGTGTGACCGTTTTGGGTTGCGGCCAACTCTCAATAGCTTCAATCTTGGCTTTATCAACTTCAATTCCCTGTGGAGTAACAACATAGCCAAGAAAAGATACTCGGTCAGTGCAAAAGGTGCACTTCCCAAGGTTACTAAACAAACGTGCATCACGTAGAGCAATAAAAACAGCACGTAAATGTTCCAAATGTTCTTCCAAAGATTTGCTATAAATCAGTATATCATCAAATTAGACTACCACAAATCGTCCAATAAAAGCACATAAAACTTCGTTCATTAGTCTCATGAAAGTACTAGGTGCATTAGTTAACCCAAAAGGCATGACTAACCACTCATATAAACCAAACTTAGTTTTAAATGTTGTTTTCCATTCATCTCCCAGTTTCATACGAATTTGATGGTATCCACTATGCAAACCAACTTTGGAAAATATTGTAGAACCACTCAATTCATCAAGCATATCATCTAGCCTAGGAATAGGATGACGATAATGAATAGTAATGTTATTAATGCCTCTACAATCAACACACATACGCGATGTACCATCCTTTTTAGGCACAAGTATAATAGGAACAGCACAAGGACTAAGAGATTCGCGTATATAACCTTTGTCGAGCAGCTCCTGTACTTGACGCATAATCTCCTTCGTCTCCTCTGGATTGGTATGGTGCACGGTTGGGTAGCGATGCACCGGGAATTAAGTCAATTTGATGCTCAATCCCTCGAATAGGTGGTAATCCCGGTGGCACATCTTGTGGAAAGACGTCAGCGAACTCCTGCAAAATGTTAGTGACGGCAGGGGGCAAAGAGGAAGGCACGTCCTCGAATGAAAATAATGCCTCTTTGCACACAAAAGCATAGCAAACAGATTTGTTGAAATCTAGCTCATCAATATCAGATTTTGTGGCAAGTAAACATGCACTTTTCAATTTAATTTCAGAAACAACACTAGATGGTTTATTATTAGGTTTCATTTGTTGCTCAAATTCTTTTGCCACAATCTGATTTTCACTCTTATTTTCTCCTGTTTTGCTTTATTAGCTCTATTAATGTCATCTTTCAAAATGGAATCAGGAGTCATAGGAAGCAAAGTAATATTTTTATCCTTATGAACAAGAGTATACTGATTGTTTCTACCATGGTGTACAGAATTTTTATCAAATTGCCATGGTCTACCAAGTAATAAGGAACATGCTTGCATGGGTACCACATCACAATCAACATAATCAGCATATGTAGAGATACTAAAATGCACACGAACAGTACGTGTTACCTTAACCTTGCCGTTGTTGTTGAACCATTGGATGTAGTAAGGATGTGGATGTGGTCTTGTGGTGAGAGATAGTTTCTCCACCATCTCCATGCTAGCCAAGTTGTTACAGCTCCCTCCATCTATGATGACGCGAACAGAACGTTCCTTCACAACTCCCTTTGTATGGAACAAATTGTGCCTCTGATTTTGCTCTGCTTGTGTGACCTGCACACTCAAAACACGTTGAGAACCTAAACATTCATACTTGTCAGCGTCTTCAGGAGCCATGTATTGCGTCTCATTTTCAGAATCATCTCCACCATGTTCTTCACGTGTAATAAGAGCCATAGTCTCCTCATCATAGTCACTAGCGGACTCATACCCACCATCCTCAGTAGCAATCATTACACGCTGAGATTTGCATTCTCGCACATAATGTCCTCTTCCCTTACAACGACGACAAATAATATCACTTGTGTGCCCTGTTGATGCCATGGAAGAAGAAGAGCTCTGTGCAGGCCCGGCAGGTGTGCTCTTGGCAGATAGTGGTGGTTGTGCCTGCTTTCTTGTATCACGGCTGGAGGTGGAACCTAATGGAGGTGCTGGTGCAGTGGAAGTAGAAGATGCACGCGGTGTCCATGATGAAGTTCGACCTGCAGAAAAGTTAGTTCGCGCCAATGCTTGTCGATCCTGCACTTCACGTTCAGCTTTACAAGCAAGATGGAATAAACGAGTGATATTAGTATACTCCTTATACTCTAGAATGGTCTGAATCTCTCTATTTAAACCACCCATAAAACGTGCAAGCATAGCTTCATTCTCCTCAACAATACCACATCTAATCATGCCAGTTTGTAATTCCTGATAATATTCTTCTACAGAATTTTTCCCTTGTCGTAAACACTGCAGTTTTTGAAGCAATTCACGTTGATAATATGGTGGAACCCAACGAGTACGCATAGCAGTTTTCAAAGCAGCCCAAGTAGCTGGAATAGGATATAATCTACAATGTTCAGACCACCATACACATGCAAAACTAGTGAAAGCACAAACAGCAGCGGCAACCCGTCTCTCCTCGGGATATTGTAAACATGTAAAATGTTGTTCAGTTTCTAACTCCCAACTAAGATATACATCAGGAATGTATCTACCCTCAAACGATGGAATATTCAATTTCATTTTAGGAACATGGTCATGATATCGTACCTGGGGTGGTGGTGCAGGCCTACCGTTGCGAATATATACCTGAGGTCGACCTGCTGGAGGTGGTGCTGGTGGCGGCACGTAGTTCTGATTTTGATCAACCTCATCCTCATAATCGCCCGCATAATCGTTATCCTCCTCACCCGCCGCAGTAGCAGGAGCCAAAGAAGCATCAACAGTAGGTGCAGCGGCACCCGAATTTTGACCAGTCTCAATTGGAACGCGTTGTGCTCGTCCCACTTGATTTGGAAGGCGGCGTTGGAGATGTGGTTGTTGTTGTTGTAGAGGTGCGACAGGTGCAGCTGGTGGTGGTTGGGGAAGACGCTTGAGTAATTCATTAAACCTGTTATCCAGCTTTGTCTCAAATGACTTCTCCACGGCATCTATCTTCTCCATAGCCTCTTCAAATCTGTTTAGCACATCTCCCACCTGGCCACTCATCATTTGCTGAAATTTATCATGCAACCCCTTGTTCGTCATGTTCTCCCAATCAGTCTCATCGGCTTGTGATCCTGCCATGGTTAGCAGCAATAGAAACACAAAAGAATATGATCCTACAGACTACTAGGAAGTGGTGGTGATGGTGGTGTGTCACAAATCCTTCAAGCGAATCTCAAATTCTTACTAGTTCTTACCCAGCAGCAAGTGGTGATCGGCAACCGTTGTAGTCAAAACTCTCAAAGCTTGGATAGAGCGATTACCAGGGAGAGTCAAACGCACGACGTAGATGTATGTGGAGCTGGGAAGGCTTATAATATGGTAGCAAAAAGGGTCAGCAATAATCAATTCAGATATGCAAAGTTGAATAAACGCTCAACGACGGTACTGTGCTGGTCCTAGGCTAGACCGTGCTAGGGACGCGAGCCTAGAACACTAACAAAATCACGGCGCTGCACGTAAACAAGGGAGGAGCACACTCTGAATTTTTTTTTCACTTTTTTTTGCACTTTTTTTTTGCTCCGCAACAAAAAAAATTCGAAAAAGTCTACAAATGGTCTAAAAACTGCCTAGCCAGAATTTTCCAGACTTAGTTTTTTTTGAAACTGGAACTATTTTTCTACTGCGGGTAACACAAAAGTTTGGGAGTCCTTCTCTGTCATGACTCGGAGTATGGCGTGATCTGGAAATCCAAAACAGAGTAACAAAATACTGGACTTGGACTAGGACTGGTGGCGGAGATGAATCTTGTGGAACTCGGACTGGTGGCGGATATATGTTGCAGGTGTACCCGGATTGGCGTGATGGCGGCGCATATGTGGTGGCGTATATGGACTCGGATTGGCGGTGAGTATGTGGTGGTGGTATATGGCAGCGGCGATGAAGTTGGTGCGGTGGTGGTATTTGGCAGCGGCGACGTGACAACCTGTGAACAGAACTCGAAACTCTAAAGGACTGGACGCTAAGACCAGCAACTTGACACGACGATGCAACCGCAAATTCAACAAAGCAAACACAGAAAAGATTATGCAAAGGCTCAGATTGGTTCAGATAGGATGAACTAACCCTAAATTGTTTTTTTTGGCTTTTTCGTGGACTATAGGTATGAAGAACAAACTCGATCTAAACTACGAAAAACTGTAAAATATCACCGAGCAACCTGGAAATCTGATACCACTTGATAGAGGCAAAGGTGTCCCGTCTTTCGATGAGATGATGGATATCGCTTTGGTGGAAGTCGACTTTGACGATCCGACTACGAACGTGCGATGACGTCGCGCCTTAGCAATCGCTAAACCAACTCCGAGAGGTTATTGACCACGCCGGAGCACGATCAACCTGACCACGAGGGTCTGTTTCCTGCGAGCAAACGAAGAACAAGCAAGAAACTGAGATTGCAATCTGGATATTGCGAATATAAGATGAAAGCTTTATTGATCAAGGTGGGGTTCTGTGATGCCTTTGTGTGGTCGTTGAACACAAACGAAGTACGCGAAGTTGCAGCTATGGCGAACTTTTAATCTAAACAAAACCCAAAGTCTAAATGACGCCCTAAGGGCTGTATATATGGAGGAAGAGGGGGAATTTCGTGGCCCTTGGGGAAGGGGTCCGAAACCAACCCTATCTCTTGTTTCCCCACACATACAGACTCTAAAAACAGCCTATACTCAAGTATTTCAAAATTACATGGGCCTGGCCCAATAATAAGGTGGCGCAGCACCTAGAATAGCCTCTGGACGAAATTTATGAAGTAGCATCTTGTATATTTCGTCCAAGGCTTCATGCACGCATTATGGTGGCTTCAACGTCCTGAAATCCTCACTTGTAACTCCGTTCTTGTTCCCCATGCGCATGCCATCATCTCCATGCTTGTTCTTGCTCCAATGTTCATCCTTCTCAAAGCTAGGCCCTTCATTTGTAAGCAAAACAAATGTATCCAATTTAGGCAGCATCATATTCTCATGAACATTAGAATCATTACCAAGAAACGAAAGTACCTGGTAATTTAATTGGCGTGCGCGAGCTCTAGTAATTGGTCCAGTATGTATAGCAGCAGGGTTGTGGGTGTAACAATGGTATTGATGTCCTCATCAGTGCCGAACTGTGCGTCTAAGGTCGATGGTAACAGGAGACGGGGGACACAATGTTTACCCATGTTCGGGCCCTCTCTATGGAGGTAATACCCTACTTCCTGCTTGATTGATCTTGATGAATATGAGTATTACAAGAGTTGATCTACCACGAGATCGTAATGGCTAAAACCCTAGAAGTCTAGCTTGTATGACTATGATTGTATATCTCCCTCTTCTACGGACTAAGTCCTCTGGTTTATATAGATACCGGAGAGACCTAGGGTTACATAAGGTCGGTTACAGAGAAAGGAATCTTCATATTTGGCCGCCAAGCTTGCCTTCCACGCCAAGGAGAGTCCCATCCAGACACGGGTAGAGTCGTCGGTCTTTGTATCTTCACAGCCCATCAGTCCGGCCCATGTATAACAGGTCGGATGCCCAAGGACCCCTTAGTCCAGGACTCGCTCAACGACGACAAGTCTAGTTACAATAAAACTTCAACAACCTCATGTCGTCTTCCTACTACAAGCAACGTCAAGCCGAGAGCTTCATCATCATCTACCCCAACTGGTGAGACCATCAAGACGGGTTCCTTCAAATGCTTCACATGCGGTGGACGAGGCCACAAGTCCTTTGAGTGTACAAACAAGCGCACCATGATCCTCAACGATGACAGAACCTATGACTCTATGAGTGAAGGAGAAATGGAAGCCCTTGAGCAAGTGGCCATGCACCAGCAAGTGAATGACGATGAAGATGATCAAGTCTTTTGTGACGAAGATTCGAGCCCCGCTCTCGTTGTCTCCAAGGTCTTGACTCTTCAACATCAACAAGACCAAGACCAAAGATGCCATATCTTCCACACCAAGGCCGGCATCAATGGAAGGTCCGTCAAGGTCATCATCGATGGAGGGAGTTGCCATAACTTAGCAAGTGAAGAACTATGCTCCAAGCTCCAATTGGCCAAGACGAAGCACCCACACCCCTACCAAGTTCAATGGCTAAGCGACAACGACACTCTCCAAGTCGAGCATAGGGTACAAGTATCCTTCAATATCGGAGCATACGAAGACACTTTGGAGTGTGATGTTGTTCCTATAACCATTTGCCACCTCCTCCTTGGACGGCCATGGAAATTTGACCGAGGTGTCATCCACAACGGGCGTACAAACCACTATAGCTTCAAGATGAAAGGAAAGGAGTATGTGCTACGACCTATGTCTCCAAGCCAAGTGAGCGCCGACAAGCAAGCAACCAATCGTGGAGAGAATAGTGAGAGAGCGAACCACCAAAAAGAGAGTGAGCGCCACAAGCCAAAATTGAGTGCCTCCACGATGAGCGACAAGAAGAACTTAGTCCTATTTGCCACCAAACATGAGATGAGAGAAGTGTGTGAGAACCCATCAAGTGTCATGCACTATGTCCTTTTGTGCAAAGACGAGGCACCAAAAACTAACACCTCTCATAATCTACCTTTGGTGTTATCTTGTCTATTAAAGAATTCCAAGATGTTTTCCCCGACGAGCTACCTCCGGGTCTACCTCCAATACGAGGCATCGAGCACCGCATTGACCTCATCCCCGGAGCACCACTTCCGAACAAAACTCCATATCGAGTCAACCCCAAAGAAAACAAAGAAATACAAAGGCAAGTAAAACATCTCATAGACCATGGACATGTGGGTGAAAGTTTGAGTCATTGTGCCGTACCGGTCATTCTTGTGCCAAAAAGAGACGGTAGCTTTCGCATGTGTTCCGATTGTAGACCTATCAATGCTATCACCGTTCGCTATAGGCACCCCATTCCACGCCTTGATGATATGCTCGATGAACTTAGCGGTGCCATTATTTTTTCCAAAAGTGGTTACTATCAAATACGCATACAAGAGGGTGGTGAATGGAAAACCGCTTTCAAAACAAAGTTTGGTTTGTATGAGTGGTTAGTTATGCCTATGGGTTTATCGGAAGCACCCGGTACTTTCATGCGTCCTATGCATTATGTGTTTCGCCCTTACATTGGTGAGTTTGTTGTGGTCAACTTCGACGATATCCTCGTTTTTAGCAAATCTCTCAAAGATCATGTCACCCACCTTCGAACCATGTTGCAAACTCTTCGAAAGAGCGTCTCTATGCTAACATGGACAAATGATTAGCACATCAATACCATTGTTACACCCACAGCCCCTGCTACTATACATACTGGACCGATTACTAGAGCTCGCGCACGCCAATTAGATTACCAGGTACTTTCGTTTCTTGGTAATGATTCTAATGTTCATGAGAATATGATGCTGCCTAAATTGGATACATTTGTTTTGCTTACAAATGAAGGGCCTAGCTTGGAGAAGGCTGAACATTGGAGCAAGAACAACCATAGAGTTGATGGCATGCACAACGGAGACAAGAACAGAGTTTCAAGTGATGATTTCAGGACTTTGAAGCCACCATAATGAGTGCATGAAGCCTTGGACGAAATATACAAGATGCCACTTCATAATTTTTGTCCAGAGGCTATTCTAGGTGCTGCGTCACCTTATTTTTGGGCCAGGCCCATGTATTTTCGAAAGTTTTTAGAGTCCTTATGTGTGGGGAAACAAGAGTTAGGGTTGGTTTCGGACCCCTCCTCCAAGGGCCACGAAATCCCCCCCCCCTCTTCCTCCGTATATACAGCCCTTAGGGCATCATTTAGACTTTGGTTTTGTTTAGATTAAAAGCTCGCCATAGCTGCAACTTCACGTACTTCATTTGTGTTCAACGACCAGACCAAGACGTCACAGAACCCCACCTTCATTAATAAAGCTTTCCTCTTTTATTCGCAATATCCAGATTGCAATCTCGGTTTCTTGCTTGTTCTTCGTTTGCTCGTAGGAAATAGACCCTCGTGGTCAGGTTGATCGTGCTCCGGCATCGTCAATAACCCCTCGGAAGTTGGTTTTGTGATTGCTAAGGCGCGATGTCTTCGCACGTTCGTAGTCGGATCGTCAAAGTCGACTCCCTTGGAAAACGATAGCTATCTCATCGAAACATCGGGACACCCTCGCCTCTATCAAGTGGTATCAGATTTCCAGGTTGCTCGGTGAGATTTTATAGTTTTTCGTAGTTTAGATCGAGTCTGATCTTCATACCTACAGTCCATGAAAAAGCCATAAAAATTAGGGTTAGTTCATCGTATTCAAACCAATATGAGCCTTTGCATAATCTTTTTAGGGTTTTTTCTTTGTTGAATTTGCGTTGCATCGTCGTGTCTAGTTGTTGGTCTTAGAGTCTAGTCTTTTAGAGTTTCGAGTTCTGGTCATAAGTTGTCACGCCGCCGCCGCACCATCATCATCGCCCCTGCCATCTACCACCACCGCTTATCCACCACCGCTCTGAATCCGCATCCATATACCACCACCGATCTGTATCCATATACCACCACCGATCCGTATCCATATACCACCACTGCTACCATATACCACCACCGCTGCCATATCCTACCGCCATATATCCACCACCAATCTGAGTTCTTTTCATATTAGGTTTGTTTTCGAGATCCATCTATTTTCCGATTCTTGTTTCCTAGCCTGGGTAGGTTTCGAAACAAAAAAAGAGTCTGGAGACCCCCGGGTAGTTTTTAGGCCAAAATTTCGGCGACCGAAAATATTATTTCGCTATCCTATTTTTAGGTGTTTCTGATTCTTTTGAGCCACGTGTCATCATAGTGATTTTTTGTCGCACTTTTTTGTCGTCGCTGCCCTGAATTCCGAAAAAATAGTCAAAAAATTCGTGCCCATCCTGTCATTTTGACCTGGGAAGAGTTTTGAGACACTCGCCATTATCGTGATTTTTCGCAAAAAAAAGAGGAGCGCAAAAATAAAGAGCGCAAAAAAACAGAGCGAAAAAAAATTCCACAGTGTGCTTTTCCCTTGTTTACGTGCAGCGCCGTGATTTTGTTAGTGTTCTAAGCTCGCGTCTCTAGCACGGTCTCGCCTAGGACCAGCACAGTACCGTCGTTGAGCGTTTATTCAACTTTGCATCTCTGAATTGATTATTGTTGACCCTTTTTGCTACCATATTATAAGCCTTCCTAGCTCCACATAAATCTACGTCATGCGTTTGACTCTCCCTGGTAATCGCTCTATCCAAGCTTTGAGAGTTTTGACTACAACGGTTGTCGTTCACCACCTGTTGCTGGGTAAGAACTGGTAAGAATTTGAGATTTGCTTGACAGATTTGTGAAACCCCACCACCGCCATTTTCTAGTAGTCTGTAGGATCATATTCTTGTGTGTTTCTATTGCTGCTAACCATGGCAGGATCACAAGCCGACGAGACTGACTGGGAGAACATGACGAACAAAGAGTTACATGCTAAGTTTCAGCAAATGATGAGTGGACAGGTGGAAGATGTGCTAAACAAATTTGAAGAGGCCATGGAGAAGATAGATGGCATTGAGAAGGCGTTCGAAACAAAGCTCGATAACAAGTTTAATGAATTGCTCGCGCGTCTTCCACAACCGCCGGCCGCTGCACCTATCGCACCTCTACAACAACAACAACATCGCCTTCCAAATCAAGTGGGACAAGCACAGCGCGTTCCCCTTGAGCCTGGTCAAACTTCTGGTGCCGCTGTTGATGCTTCTGTAGCTCCTGATGCTACTGCAGAGGTGGAGGACCATTACGAGGATGAGGTTGACCAAAATCAAAACTACGTGCAACCACCAGTACCACCACCACCAGGTCGTCCTCATGCATATCATCGCAACGGTAGGGCTGCACCACCACCTGAGGTACATGACCATCTTCCTAAACTAAAATTGAATATTCCACCATTTGAGAGTAGATATGTTCCTGATATATATCTTACTTGGGAGTTAGACACTGAACAACGATTTACATGTTTACAATATCCTGAGGAGAGACGTGTTCCTGGTGCTGCTTGTGCTTTCACTAGCTTTGCATCTGTTTGGTGGTCTGAACTTTGTAGATTATATCCTATTCCAGCTACTCGGGCTGCTTTGAAAACTGCTATGTGTACTCGTTGGGTTCCAACATATTATCTGCCAAGAGCACACCTGTCGGGCTGCACAGAGCTCTTCTCTTCGATGGCATCAACAGGGTACACAAGTGATATTATTTGTCGTCGTTGTAGGGGAAGAGGTCATTATGCGAAAGAATGCAAATCTCAGCGTGTGATGATTGCTACTGAGGATGGTGGGTATGAGCCCGCTAGTGACTATGATGTGGAGACTTTGGCTCTTATTACACATGAAGAACACGGTGGAGATGATTTTGATCATGAGACGCAATACATGGCTCCTGAAGACGCTGACAGATATGAATGTTTAGTTGCTCAATGTGTTTTGAGTGTGCAGGTCACACAAGCTGAGCAAAATCAGAGGCATAATTTGTTCCATACAAAGGGAGTTCTGAAGGAACGTTCTGTTCGCGTCATCATAAATGGAGGGAGCTGCAACAACTTGGCTAGCATGGAGATCGTGGATAAGCTATCTCTCACCACAAGACCACATCCACATCCTTACTACGTCCAATGGTTTAACAACAGCGGCAAGGTTAAGGTAACACGTACTGTTCGTGTGCATTTTAGTATCTCTACATATGCTGATTATGTTGATTGTGATGTGGTACCTATGCAAGCATGTTCCTTATTACTTTGTAGACCATGGCAATTTGATAAAAAATTCTGTACACCATGGTAGAAACAATCAGTATACTCTTGTTCATAAGGATAAAAATATTACTTTGCTTCCTATGACTCCTGATTCCATTTTGAAAGATGATATTAATAGAGCTAATAAAGCAAAATAGGAGAAAAGTAAGAGTGGAAATCAGATTGTGGCAAAAGAATTTGAGCAACAAACGAAACCTAATAATAAACCATCTAGTGTTGCTTCTGAAATTAAATTGAAAAGTGCATGTTTACTTGCCACAAAATCTGATATTGATGAGCTAGATTTCAGCAAATCTGTTTGCTATGCTTTTATGTGCAAAGAGGCATTATTTTCATCCGAGGACGTGCCTTCCTCTTTGCCCCCTACTGTCACTAACATTTTGCAAAAGTTCGCTGACGTCTTTCCACAAGACGTGCCATCGGGATTACCACCTATTCGAGGGATTGAGCATCAAATTGACTTAATTCCCGGTGCATCGCTACCCAACGGTGCACCATACCGTACCAATCCAGAGTAGACGAAGGAGATTATGCGTCAAGTACATGAGCTTCTCGACAAAGGTTATATACGCGAATCTCTTAGTCCTTGTGTTGTTCCTATTATACTAGTGCCTAAAAAGGATGGTAAGTCGCGTATGTGTGTTGATTGTAGAGGCATTAATAATATTACTATTCGTTATCGTCATCCTATTCCTAGGCTAGATGATATGCTTGATGAATTGAGTGGCTCTACAATATTTTCCAAAGTTGATTTGCGTAGTGGATACCATCAAATTCGTATGAAACTGGGAGATGAATGGAAAACAGCATTTAAAACTAAGTTTGGTTTATATGAGTGGTTAGTCATGCCTTTTGGGTTAACTAATGCACCTAGTACTTTCATGAGACTAATGAACGAAGTTTTACGTGCTTTTATTGGACGATTTGTGGTAGTCTATTTTGATGATATACTGATTTATAGCAAATCTTTGGAAGAACATTTGGAACATTTACGTGTTGTTTTTATTGCTCTCGTGATGCACGTTTGTTTGGTAACCTTGGGAAGTGCACCTTTTGCACCGACCGAGTATCTTTTCTTGGCTATGTTGTTACTCCACAGGGAATTGAAGTTGATAAAGCCAATATTGAAGCTATTGATAGTTGGCCGCAGCCCAAAACGGTCACACAAGAGGAGTTTTTTGGACTTGCTGGTTTCTATAGGCGTTTTGTGAGAGATTTTAGCACTATTGCTGCACCTCTCAATGAGCTTACAAAGAAGGATGTGCCTTTTGTTTGGGGTACCGCACAGGAAGAAGCCTTCACTGTATTGAAAGATAAGTTGACACATGCTCCTTTACTCCAACTTCTAGATTTTAATAAGACTTTTGAGCTTGAATGTGATGCTAGTGGAATTGGATTAGGAGGTGTGTTATTACAAGATGGCAAACCTATTGCATACGTTTCTGAAAAATTGAGTGGGCCTAGTCTGAACTATTCTACTTATGATAAAGAATTATATGCTCTTGTTCGGACCTTAGAAACATGGCAACATTATTTATGGCCCAAAGAATTTGTTATGCATTCTGATCATGAATCTTTGAAATACATTAAAAGTCAAGCAAAACTGAACCGTAGACATGCTAAATGGGTTGAATTCATTGAGACTTCCCCTTATGTCATTAAACACAAGAAGGCTAAAGAAAATGTTATTGATGATGCATTGTCTCGTCGTTATACTACGCTTTCACAACTTGACTTGAAAATATTTGGTTTGGAAACCATCAAAGATCAATATGTGCATGATGCTGAATTTATAGATGTATTGCAGAATTGTAAAGAAGGTAGAACATGGAACAAGTTCGTCATTAACTATGGATTTGTGTTTCGTGCTAACAAGCTATGCATTCCAGCTAGCTCCGTTCGTCTTTTGTTGTTGCAGGAGGCGCATGGAGGAGGACTCATGGGACACTTTGGCGTGAAGAAGACGGAGGATATACTTGCTACACATTTCTTTTGGCCAAAGATGAGACGGGATGTTGAGCGTTTTGTTGCTCGCTGCACTACATGTCAAAAAGCTAAGTCACGACTCAATCCTCATGGTTTATATATGCCTTTGCCTATACCTAGTGTTCCTTGGGAGGATATATCTATGGACTTTGTTTTAGGTTTACCTCGAACAAAGAAGAGGAGGGATAGCATATTTGTTGTCGTGGATAGGTTCCCGAAAATGGCACACTTTATACCATGTCATAAAAGCGATGATGCTGTTAATGTTGCTGATTTGTTCTTTCGTGAAATTATTCGCTTGCATGGTGTGCCAAATACTATTGTTTCAGATCATGATACTAAATTTCTTAGCCACTTTTCGAGATGTTTATGGGCTAAGTTGGGGACTAAACTGCTTTTTAGTACTACTTGTCACCCCCAAACTGATGGACAAACTGAAGTAGTCAATAGAACATTGTCTTCTATGCTTAGGGCTGTTTTGAAGAATAATAAGAAAATGTGGGAAGAATGCTTGCCTCATATTGACTTTGCTTATAATCGTTCATTGCATTCTACTACTAAGATGTGCCCTTTTGAAATTATGTATGGTTTCCTACCTCGTGCACCTATTGATTTGTTGCCTCTTCCATCTTCGGAGAAGATTAATTTTGATGCTAAACAACGGGCTAAATTGATTTTAAAAATGCATGAGTTAACTAAGGAAAACATTGAGCGTATGAATGCTAAATATAAACTTGCTGGAGATAAGGGTAGAAAACATGTTGTGTTTGCACCTGGAGATCTTGTTTGGTTACATTTGCGTAAGGATAGATTTCCTGATTTGCGCAAATCAAAGCTAATGCCACGTGTTGATGGTCCTTTTAAGGTGTTAGAGAAAATAAATGATAATGCATATAAACTTGAGCTGCCTGCAGATTTTGGGGTTAGTCCCACTTTTAACATTACAGATTTGAAGCCTTATTTGGGTGAGGAAGATGAGCTTCTGTCGAGGACGACTTCATTTCAAGAAGGGGAGGATGAGGAGGACATCAATACCATTGTTACACCCACATCCCCTGCTACTATACATACTGGACCGATTACTAGAGCTCACGCATGCCAATTAAATTACCAGGTACTTTCGTTTCTTGGTAATGATTCTAATGTTCATGAGAATATAATGCTGCCTAAATTGGATACATTTGTTTTGCTTACAAATGAAGGGCCTAGTTTGGAGAAGGATGAACATTGGAGCAAGAACAAGCATGGAGTTGATGGCATGCATAAGGGAGACAAGAACAGAGTTTCAAGTGATGATTTCAGGAATTTGAAGCCACCATAATGAGTGCATGAAGCCTTGGACAAAATATACAAGATGCCACTTCATAATTTTCGTCCAGGGGCTATTCTAGGTGCTGCGTCACCTTATTATTGGGCCAGGCCCATGTAATTTCGAAATACTTGAATATAGGCTGTTTTTAGTGTCCGTGTGTGTGGGGAATTAAGAGTTAGGGTTGGTTTCGGACCCCTCCTCCAAGGGCCACGAAATCCCCCCCCCCCCTCTTCCTCCATATATACAGCCCTTAGGGCATCGTTTAGACTCTGGGTTTTGTTTAGATTAAAAGTTCACCATAGCTGCAACTTCGCGTACTTCGTTTGTGTTCAACGACCAGACAAAGGCGTCACAGAACCCCACCTTGATCAATAAAGCTTTCATCTTATATTCGCAATATCCAGATTGCAATCTCAGTTTCTTGCTTGTTCTTGGTTTGCTCGCAGGAAACAGACCCTCGTGGTCAGGTTGATCGTGCTCCGGGGTGGTCAATAACCTCTCGGAGTTGGTTTAGCGATTGCTAAGGCGCGACGTCATCGCACGATCGTAGTCGGATTGTCAAAGTCGACTTCCACCAAAGCGATATCCATCATCTCATCAAAAGACGGGACACCTTTGTATCTATCACCCGGACATCCGGCTCCTGGAGCGCAATTTCGCGCGCGGTTCTGGACATCAGGTCCCGGATATCCGGCCCGAGCCCCGGATGTCCGACCCCTGGGATTTCAGCTTTCCCGTTTCACCGTTTTGTGCATAACTAATTCATCCGGAGTACGTTTTTTACGATCTTTAGCTCGTTTTG
The DNA here is from genome assembly GCF_018294505.1 of Triticum aestivum. Classification (NCBI taxonomy): domain Eukaryota; kingdom Viridiplantae; phylum Streptophyta; class Magnoliopsida; order Poales; family Poaceae; genus Triticum; species Triticum aestivum. The sequence goes on from NC_057814.1 coordinate 334,009,538, forward strand.
AAGCTCTAGACATCTCCCATCCCACAAAAATACTACCATCCCCATTTGACTCCATCAAATTTTTGGAACTTTGGCATCTTTGCCTAGGGCTTCCACCATAATTTCCGCAAAACCACCATAGCCTTCCGCAACCTAGCCCAATTTGTTCCCCATAGCATTAGTGGTTGCTTGAGTTGCGATTCGAGTCTCCTAAGGTGTTTAGGCTACTTAGGGACGATTGCTTCTTCATCAACCGCCACCATAACTTCCGCATAGGCTTGACCACCATACACTTCCACCAACCCATATAACCCAATTTTGTTTGTGTTGTGAGTTGTGTCTCCTAAGGTGTTTCGGCTACTTAGGGACGTGCTTCCAACTCCGACACCGTGTATAGTTCACCACCTTACCTTCCACTTCCGCATTGCGTCTCACAACCCATCATTGCATTCTCGCAATCCCATTGAGCTTCCACAAAACCACCACCGCATCCCGCTACCACCTTTTGACATTTGACATTTGAGATTTTGAGTTCACGGTTTTTCCGTTTCCTAAGGTGTTTCGGCTACTTAGGGACGAGTATCCATCTTCTTGGTATCTACATCAAGAACACCGCTACTCATCATCGCCTCGGACGGTAACCTCCATATCATCTTGGTATCGTGGTATCCCTCCATTGTATATTCCCTTGCACATTGCATTGTTAACCCCTAGCCCATTTTGCGTCACTTGCCTATCGAGACTAGCCATTTGAGTATTGCCGGCAACGTTACTTGTGCACATTAGTGATCTATACCTTTCATTGCATACATACCATATCATATTGGTATCATATCATCCCTTGTGCCACAAGATTGTTCCCGCATATACACAATTGCTATCTTGGTTTGTGCATTTCGCAAAGTGGCCATACAAAAAAAAGAATAAGCTTATAAGCAAAAGAACAAAGAGCTTGTAAGCAAGTGCCATAGCATCATACCACATTGCATATAAGATTGTCATATCCGATCATCTTGGATCATCTTGAAAGAAACACCGGGAACCATACATATATAGCATACTTGGGATAGAAAGTTTATCCATTTTGCATATCATAGGTTGTGCACAAGTGTCGTATCCGCCTATTGAGAAATCGTGCTAGCGTCTCTCTTGAGTTGTGCAACACGAGCGTTTTCCGTGGACTCCACATTTTGTGCTCATTCCTTGGTTGCACGACCCCATCTATCTATCCGTGTGTGTGTTTCCGTGTGCCATTCATTGCTATTGGTCTACTTGTTTCACTTGCGAATTTGTGAATATTTTTCAACATTATTGACACTTGCTAACATTTTGCATCAAATTTTTGTGCCACTATCCTCACCGAGCTCCACCATAAGCCTTACTTGTGTAGGTGTGAGAAACCGACAAGAATTGGTACCAATTGTGCTATTTCCTTGTTACACATTGAGTGATCATTGATCCATCTTAAACATCGGTCAAGGTACATTTGGTATAGTTCTTCTCTTTCTCCCACTCATATTTGCTCAAGTCTTGTGATGGATAGGCAAGGCATTTCATCTCCGGTCTTCGACGACAATGACGGCGTGAACAACTACATCACCAAAGAGTCCATCTTCGATCTACAACGACAAATGCAAGGCACACAATCTACCTTGCGAGAGCGCCTCGACAACCTCGCCATCGACATACACCACTCCGAAGCAAGGAAAAGGGACTACATCGACACCAAGTTGGGCGAGCTAAAGGATCAACTACGAGACATGGTGGCCGACTACAAGTCTTCTTCCCTTTCATCATCCTCAAGGCGGCGGCGAGCAAGTCGATCATCTTCAGAGCGCCCACGTGACGCAAGCGCAAGTCGTCCACGTCCACATCTCCATGGCGACCACCATCACATTCGTGATCCACATCGTCATGAAGGGCAAGTCACCTCCAAGCAACATGTGCACGACGACGACGAACGACATCTACTACGAGCTCAAGCACGACAACGACACCATCATCATGAAGATGCTCGCCAAGCGCAAACGTACAAGTCCCAACAAGCCCTACTTCACGCCAAGTCCAAGCTTCATGAGCATAAGAGAAGACCGCGAGACGAGCACCACCAAGACGGAGCTACGGCTACAACAACCACTTCGGCATCTTCGCCTTCGGACGTACGGCATCTTCGCCTACTTCCCATGAGTTCGCCTACATCAACATCTTCAACAACAAGGCGACCACCTACGAGCGAGGGCGACACTTCCATCTTCGGAATCCCCTCAAGGAAGATGGCCGAGCATGGGAAATTCCCTTCGGTCATGGAGACGAGCTACGAGGTGCCACATCATATGGGCCTCCAACAACAAGACGGCGACAAGAAGGTTGAGCATGGGACTATCCCTTCAACCAAGGCAGCGATAGGAGTTGAGCATGGAGACATTTGCACCAACATCTCTCCGACACCCACATATCATGAGATGACCCAATTGCCATGTGAGGAGAGCCACCCCACCATGAGTGATATGAGTGATTCCACCATATGTGACATTGAGCGCATTTCCTATGAGAGGATGAGTGTGACCACCACTAGCCCCACACTTGAGAGCATGCCACACATCCTATGTGAGGTTGAGAGCCATTTGAGTGACTCCACCAACCATACGAGTGAACGCATCCTTGAGGGAGTGAGTGAGCCACAACACTTAGTGAGTGAGGTAGTTGACACGGCACGTGTGGCCACTATGATTTCTAATGACTTAACCTCTACTCCGAGTGTGTTTTCTTATTTGGTGCTAGGTCTCCTACATGACGACATGCCTATCCTCGACGAGTACATACCTCTAATGGAGATGGCGATGGCCATGGTGGACGATGATGCACCCCCCACATGGTTCCATCAAGATGAAGACGACCACGACTTGGTCTTCGACACCTCACCTACAACACATGAGCGATGCTCCAAAGGTAACATGGGTGATGGTGCTTCTCTTGTCCCACTAGTGGACTATCTCACCAATGATTGTTTGCATGATGATGACACACCTATTACCATGTTTCATGCTAGTGCGACTTCTTCATGTCATGACTTACCCATTTATGATGAATATGATGATGAGCATGTTGAGTTGCCTAGTTGTGATGCTATGCTCCATAGGATATCTTGTGAAAATTCTATTGGTCACTTCATGTTTGACAATCCATTGAACTTGTCATATGCTATGAGTGAGATCTCCCATATTGCTTCATTTCAATCTCAACATAGTAACTATGCATGCCCCATTAAAATACATCCCATTTGCACTTATGGCATAGATGACGAGATGGTGGTCATTGGCTTTTGTTTTTCATGCGATGATATTGCTATGCTTCCTTTACATGATTTGCGCAATTCATCTACTATGCCATGTCATGATCACATTGTTCCAAATATGCTTTGTTTTGGATGTTGTCAATATTCTCCATGTGATGTTTCTACAAATGCTCATGAGGAGACCCCCATAGTTTCCTCATACATATTAGGAGATCTTGATGCATTCCATACTTTGCATGATTCCCATAATTGCTTGCACCATATGCATTCCATGAATAACAATGCTCTACATATTTCTCATGATGCATTACACAATTTGAGTCTCCATTATGCTATACATAATAAAAAAAACCTCTCATGATGGATGACATGTTTCTATATCACGCATCTCATTTATTTGAGCATTGGATATTTGGTGCTAACCGACACAAGCACGTATGCATCATGATGGATGATGTGTACATCTACCACGCACACACAATTTTCCCTTTGTCTTTGTTTTGTGTAGGTACTTATGAACACTCGTCAACCTCACAATCCCATGAGTTGACGAAATGAGCTCTTGAGAGCAAAGATGACTTGGGATCCCGTGTATTGTCCTTCCCACCATTCCCTTCGCGCAACGACTTCGCGCATTCCTTTTACTTGGCTCTCACACGGCTATGGGCTATATATCAATTGTTACCTTATGCCCATTCTATCGTGTTCACTTTGGATGTTATGTTTGCTTCTATGTCTTTGCCATGCAATTGTGACCATTGATTGCATTCATCGATGATGCACCATTATGATACTCCTATGTGTATTTGCATGCTTGGTGGAGATCCTTGTTGCTATTGCCATGTTTATCATGTGCCTCATGCTATTGTTGATTGTTGTGTTGGGAGAGTCATGATGTCCCATTGCTATTTACATACGGCCTCTCGCCAATACATTGATGATATATTGCTCATATCTTGCTTTCATGCTTGTGATATGTCTTGTGCATTATTCATGACCACTATTTGCACACATGGCATGCTTGCCATGATTCCTTCTAGTACGTTGCATCTTCGCACTACTAGCTTGCTTGACTTGATCACTATGATTACTTGCTTGGTTGCATCACCCATGTTCCATTACTCGCTTTCTTGGGTTGATGACATATATGCTCATGCCTCTCACTTGATTTGTCTTGATCATTGTCTCTTGTCTCCATTAGTTGCATCTCTCATATCACTTTGTATTGAGTGCCAACTTGCTATGCTTATTGATCGTGGAGACTTGAACATGTTACTTGTGAAGCATGCTTGTTTCATTGAGCCTATTGTATTTGGTTGTTCTCGCATCATATGCCTCCATACCATGAACTACACCGTTGTACTTTCTTATGATGAGCATGATGCATACACTTGTTGGGTATCTTACCACTCGAATGATAGGTTTTGCATTTACGCTAACCTCATTTGTTTTTCCGAGTGTTTGTCATGTTCTTTCATTTTGAAGGATTCAAAAGGAGGTACCATCACGAGACATATTGGTTATGTGAAGGCATACAAGATGTGCAACTCCATCATCCTTGAGAAACTCCTAAAGGTGACCTCCTTCCCTTTGAGCCATTCTCAAATACGCATATTGGATGGGTCATTCTTTCATTGTTGTTTCCTTCTTGTTCTCTACATGATACATCTCGTGAATGGAGGAGCAACATTGGATATGGACCCTTTGGACCTTCAAGTTGAGGAGTGCCCGGACTTAGTGGATGCACCACCGGACCAACACTTCTACCACGACATCGAGCTATGGTACAACACCACCCATGACAAATTTGCATCTTATGCATGGATTGACTCACATTATGATAGCCTTGTTGCATCTCCCATTACTATGTCATCCATGATATATGAGCTTGTGCATTTCCTTAGCAAATTTGTTGTGATCTTTCTTGATGGCATATTCATACATAATGATCACATTGCCTACCATCAATTGCATGATCACATACTCACATTGAGCATCCATTGCCATATTCATGCTATTGATAAACCGTCTCACTATGACATCATTTTGCACCGTGGTTGCATTCATCATATTCACAACACATTTGTGTGCATAATGAATGCTTTTGCTCCCATGAATGCTTTACATCTCATTTCATATCATATTGCTAAGCTTCATGTGCTTTGCCATGAACAATCTTGCCTCACGGACTCATTCTTACATGATGGACACTTTGTGTGCGCTAACCATTGTATTTCCAAGTGTCGCTTGTGTTTGCTCTTTTTGCATGAATACCACTCCGGAGACACCTTGGAGTACTTGAATTGCGCCATGTCTTCCACTTCGTCCAACTACAAGTCCGTCCACGACAACCGTTTCCATGGTGATGAGGTTTTCGATCCGAGGTCGGATCTTTCCCAAGGGAGGGGAGATGATGCGGAGCATCCTACGATCACCACCATGTACACTACGACTTCTCCCCAAGCCCCAAGTGCCCTCATGTTGGGACCTCCAGCATATGCCATTGGACCTAAGGTGAACTCGCTCCTTTCCGAATCTTCCCTTTCCGCATGTAAGACATGGATGCTACTTCAAGCGCGGACCTTGTGCATACTCAGGTACACCCGAGGAGACCATGGAGAGCCCAAGGACCAAGGCCAAGTGTGCGCGGGAGCGAAGGAAGGAGAAGGAAGAAGAGCCAGCTGCTACAGGCCCCGGACATCCGGCCCTAGCCCGGACATCCGGACCAGCCCATACATCCGGCCCGACCCCCGGAAATCCGGCGCCCATCACAGAACGCACCCGAAGCTGAACCCCATCAGCCCGGACATCCGGCCAGAAGCCCGGACATCCGGCTCTTCGTGAGCCGCCGGACATCCGGCCCCCAGCCCGGACATCCGGCCTGCCTGTGCGCAGAGAACGGGCCAAGGGCCCATGTATCCCCCTCTCACTTACCCCTTCGTGGGCTAACACTATATATAGACTCCCACCTCCTCCTAGTTAGGGTTAGCGTTGGTTTAGCTCATAGTTGAGATAGAGCTTTGCTCATCCATTACGAATCTCCTCCTCGAGAGAGACTGCGGCCCCTCTTCGGAGAAGATCACCTTGGATTCGAGACCCCTCTTGGGTGGCCCCCATCAAGACCTCCTCACGGAGAAGAACCGGTTACCTTTGTATCGTCCTTTGTTGACTTTGGATCTTGTATCTCACCTTTGTGTTCATCGATCTAACGCATGTGTGATCTATTCTTGTTGGTTGAGTGATTTCTCTCGTGTTCCCCTCGTGTTTTCCCTCGTGTTTCCCCTCGTGTTCATCGCGTTCTTCGTAGGGATCCACTCCTTTCGTGAAAGATCGGCCATCTAGGGTTCCACCCTACATCAGTGTAGGGCAGTGTACCTCCAGCACTCTCGCAAATGCCACGGTGGTGGAGCCGGAATAGGACGTCAGCAGCAGACAACACTGAAATCCCAACCGATTGTGAAGTTACAAGCCGAGAATCGCCACCCAGACGAAGCCCGAGACGGGGGAGGAAGAGGAGCAAGGAACAAAGGGGTAATGATGAGGATATCAATACCATTGTTACACCCACAACCCCTACTGCTACATATACTGGACCAATTACTAGAGCTCGCGCACGCCAATTAAATTTTCTGGTACTTTCGTTTCTTGGTAATGATTCTAATGTTCATGAGAATATGATGCTGCCTAAATTGGATACATTTGTTTTGCTTACAAATGAAGGGCCTGGCATGGATAAGAGGGATGAACACTGGAGCAAGACCAAGTATGGAGACGATGGAATGCGCAAGGGGAACTAGAACGGAGTTACAAGTGATGATTTCAGGACTTTGAAGCCACCATAATGAGTGCATGAAGCCTTGGATGAAATATACAAGATGACATTTCATAAATTTCCTCTAGAGGCTATTCTAGGTGCTGCGTCACCTTATTATTGGGCCAGGTCCATGTAATTTCTAAATACATAAGTATAGGCTGTTTTAGAGTCTGTATGTGTGGGGAAACAAGAGATTGGGTTGGTTTCGGACCCCTTCCCCAAGGGCCACGAAATCCCCCCCCCCCTCTTCCTCCATATATATGGCCCTTAGGGCACCGTTTAGACTTTGGGTTTTGTTTAGATTAAAGTCCGCCATAGCTGCAACTTCGCGTACTTTGTTTGTGTTCAACGACCAGACAAAGGCGTCACAGAACCCCACCTTGATCAATAAAGCTTTCCTCTTATATTCGCAATATCCAGATTGCAATCTTAGTTTCTTGCTTGTTCTTCATTTGCCTGCAGGAAACAGACCTTCATGGTCAGGTTGATCGTGCTCAGGCGTGATCAATAACCTCTCGGAGTTGGTTTAGCGATTGCTAAGGCGCAACGTCCTCGCACGTTCGTAGTCAGATCGTCAAAGTCGACTTCCACCAAAACGATAGCCACCATCTCATCGAAAGACGGGACACCTTTGCCTCTATCAAGTGGTATCACATTTCCAGGTTGCTCGGTGAGATTTTGTCACGACCGGATTTTCGGGATATTAATTTCCCAGAAAACGGCCTTTGTGCTCACCAGCCCCAGGATTACTGTTAGCTGATGAGGCACCAACTTGATATAAGAATTCCAAGCAAAGTACAAAAATATGTAGTACAAGACCATTGTGGCCTAGGAGTACAACACTTGGTTCCTAGTGGTTGATGGCGGAAGCGGTTTGTGGTACATCTGCGTCTATGGGACTCCATTTCCCACAAGAACAGCTGACCAGGATAACTCCTATCTTTGCGCGGCTGCTATCGTCATAGCGTAGGTTCCGGGGCTGTCATCGCAATGCTTATCTCCAAGCAAGGAATCTGGCCAAGACAATAGCCAGGGACAAGCCAGTGAGTACGTTTGAATGTACTCGCAAACATTAAGAACACGTAGATAATCATGCTCCGAAAAATTTTCATGATGATAACGTCTGTCACGAATTAAACAGAACTCTGTGATGCACGTATGCAGGAAACATATGAACATGCAATACGGGAGTAAAAATAGAATGCACGGACCGAGTGTCTGAAATGACTCCTCGAAGAGTTGCATATAAAATAACAATGCCGCAGTCGGGCGTCTGAGCGACACCACATAAAGGGCTTATAAAGGAATAATCACAGTGAATATCCAGGAGGTAGAACCGTCCCAGGGATACTCAATAATTCAAACAAAGTAACTGGTTAGTCCACAATAATAATAAACATAATCCTCATATGTCACAGGTCATAAACAAAATCTAGTCTAGCCGTTTCTCCATCCGAAGACCGCTGCCATGATCCAGTTTAGCCGTTTTCCATCCGAATACCGTTACTAAGATATAGTTAACCGTGTCTCCATCCGAAAACCGTCACTAGATCCATCTCGGACTGAAATCCTTACCCATGAACATGGCTATCCAAAAAGATATGACCTCTGCAGAGGGAGTACTCTTTTCCCACGAGTAACGGATTTATTTAGTCCATCGGGACTAATTCCGCCTACGGTCTTTTAATTGAAAACACGCCTGACCTGCACACACCAGCTTAACTTACCGGTGTCTGGACTCACCCACAACACCTGTCGAGCCAAACTCAAGTGGGGAGGCTACAACCTCGACGTAGCATGGGATCAAATTTATATACGCGCGCTCTAAGGGGTGCCCCCCTCTCGGTCCCAACCGGAAACACCCATGCCCCCGGACCAGGTGGCATGCCTACCGGAGGCCTCCGGTATCTTCCACCATGGCCTCTCTGTACGGTGTGTGCTTTGGTAAGGGGTTGACAACTTACTGAACCGTACCCCGTCTGCGACAGGGACAGGTGGTAGTACAAAACAAATAGGGAAGTTACTGATCAGGGCTCGACCCAGACCGACTCAGGTGGTCCAAGAATTCTCCGAATGATTAGCATAATCCAAAAATGTTTCCACTCAACAGACAGAATCACTGCTCATCAAACCTCATCATGCCATACCGGACACACTCGTCTCGACGACGAACTAGGGACAAGCTCGTGTCTACCCAAGACCACGACTCTCCCGTCTTCCTGCCGGTATGCATGAAAAGCTCGCGAGGATGATCACTATCACCAGCATATCCATTACCAACAGTAAAGCATCTCCAAAACGCACTTATGCGTGTGACTGAATCGATACATAGAAATAGCGCATGCTCCAGGCCGAAGTGGTGTCGCAACCGTATCAAAACACCACACACAAAAATATTATGCCAGAGTTCAGAATGCTTGCCTTCAAGAGTATGCAAAGGATGCACTTTTTGAAAGCTTTCTCTTCTCTCCATTTCCTATTTTGAAAAAAATATTCAAATAACAATTATTTCAAACACAGTACAAAAAGTTGTCCCAAATATTTTTGAAATAAATCTTAAAATAAACTAGATGAAAATTGAGAGAGGTAGGAAAAAGAATCAACTCATTTGGAGTTTTATTTTAAAAGATATAGCCAGTCAAAGTTTGGTCAAGTTTGTTTTTAATAAAACAGAAAAAGAAAACGTTTCGGGGCGCTTACGCTTTCTGTTCAGCGAAAACGTATTTTGCGAAACACGTTTCCACTTAAAACACGCGTCGGCGGGGTTGGGTCGCTGGCAGTGGGTCCAGGGGGCCCACTGGTCAGGTTTGACCATTCCTCCCTCTCCCTCCTCTTCTCTGCCCAAACGGGGCGGGGCTCCGGCGATCGCCGTCGACGAACGGCGGCTCCTCGAGGGCACCTGAGGGCAGGGATGGACCGGCCAGACCGGGGCGGTCCTCTTGGTGGTCGTTGGGTCGACGGTGGTGGGAGGAGTCGCCGGCGGCGAGCTCCGCGGCGGAGAGGGCTACGGGAGTGAAGTGAGTTTTGGGCTCCGGTGGTCTCCGATCAAGGCTGAGACGCTGGGCAGCTCCGCAAGAACAAGGGGGAGCGATTGGTGGCGCTGGATGGGCGAGGGAGTGACTGGTTGTGACGGATGGCACCGGAAGGCAGCGGCGGCCGAACCGGCCGGAGTTGGGGGAGATGACCTCTTCCGGTCAATCCACGGCTAGGGGAGAACTAGGGGGAAGGCTTGAGGTCACTTGAGCGCTCGGAGGGGCTCGGGGTCTCCTTTTATAGGCGCTCGAGGCTGGTCCCGCGGCGGCCGTGGATAAGAACGCTGGCGACCGCGGTGCTGTAGCTGCAGGGCGACGTGGCAGCGACGAGCGCGTGCCGACGAGCTTCGGGATAAGATCGAGCTATTCACAGGGGCAGCTGGCGCGCGCGGGTGGCTTGGGCGGCGCCGACCATGGCAGAAGCTCACTGCCGACGCCGGCGTGCTGCCAAAAGCCCTGACCGCGGCGCTGTAGGGCGCCAGAGGTGGCGTGGAGAGTGGGCGAGCGTAGTGCGTGGTTCAGCAGGCGAGCAGGGGCTAGGGACGGGACGCGACGAGGGCGGCAGTGCGACGCGGCGGCTCAGTGCGCGCGCGTGCAAAACGTGCGCTCTGGGCGCGCCCAGAGCACGCACGGGACATGCTCGACAAAATGCCAGGGCAGTCTAGAGCGCAAGGGGGAGGCTGGCAACTAACAGGGCAAGGATAGGGGTAGCTAGGAGCTCGGTGGACATGGTTGCTGGGTCAGTGGATCAAGATCACAGTGCAAACAAAAACTCATGTCAAAACTGACTGTGCACACCAAGTGTTTGACAGAATGCCAAGTGCATTTAGGCAACCCTTGGAGTGGCCAAAATCTCCAGATCAGGGTCTCTCTAGATGTAGGTGATGATGGCAAGATCATTTGGGCAAAATCAGAAACTTGTTAGTGCAAGTTTTGCAAAACTTCAGTTTTGGACAGAAAGAAAGAGGTCTCATTGCATGCACTTAAAATCCTCCAATGGGTCCATTCTCCTGGACTTAAGGGTTTTGTAGGGAGGGCTACCAGCAGGAAAAAGCTCAGGGGCACTAGAGCAAAATAAAAATGGGTTGCAGTACAAAACACCAAACTGGACCAGAATGAAAAGGGGGTTGATTCACTCAAATTTTTCAAAGAACAACACTGGGTTTTTGCATGAAGTTGAATTATATGCACCTACTGACATCTCCAAACACTTGGAAGAATTTTTAAAAGAATATTTAAATAGGTTGCAGTGTAGAAATGCCTACTGGACCAGATTGGAAAAGTTGGTGTAGAGCTCAAAATCTCCAATAACCAACAAATATTTTTGCATAAAAGTGATGTGGAAACCTCACATGACATCCCCAAATTTTGGTGAAATTTTTAAAAGTATTTATCAAATGGTTGCAGTGCAAAACAGGCTCCAAAACTTGTGAAAGATCATTTTAAAAGAATAAAGCTCAGGGAAAGGCAAATCTTGCAATTAAATCCACTGAATAAGAATTGTTTCTTAGAGGGAGTATACAAGTCCAATAATCTTATTTGGAAATTTTCCAATTGAGGTAAAAACTCAAAATATCAAAAGGAAAAATCTAGACAAATGGAAAAGTTTTATTTCCTGGCAAAATTTTAATCAATAAAAACAAGGTCAAAATCTTGGGGTGTTAAAGATTTTACAGTTTTTCGTAGTTTAGATCGAGTCTGTTCTTTATACCTATAGTCCACGAAAAAGCCAAAAAAAATTTAGGGTTAGTTCATCCTATCCAAACCAGTCTGAGCCTTTGCATAGTCTTTTCAGTATTTTGCTTTGTTGAATATGGGGTTGCATCGTCGTGTCAAGTTGTTGTTCTTAGCGTCTAGTCTTTTAGAGTTTCGAGTTCTGCTCATAAGTTGTCAGGCCGCCACCGCACCATCATCATCGCCCCTGCCACCTACCACCAGCGCTTATCCGCCACCGCTCTGAATCCGTATAAATATACAACCACCAATCAGTATCCATATACCACCACCGATCCATATCCATATACTACCACCGCTACCACCACTGCTGCCATATACCACCACCATATACCACCATCAATCCGAGTTCCTTTCATATTAGGTTTGTTTTCAAGATCCATCTAATTTCCGATTCGTGTTTCCTTGCCTGAGTAGGTTTCGGGAAAAAAAAGTGATGCGGAGCATCCTACGATCATCCCCATGGACCTACCATCGTCTCATCAAGAGCCAAGAGGACCTATGACACGAGCACGAGCTAGAGCTCTCGAGAACGAGGAGACTTCCTTCCTTAGTGATATCACATATGATCCACTCGAGACATGGCTACTACCTAAGTCCGATATGCTATGCATGATTAGGTGTCAAGAGGAACCTCCCAAGGATGCACGTGAAGACGGACAAGCCGCCAAGTTCATGGATGAAGAGAACCGCCGGAAGGAGAAGAAGACAGCTCCAGGGCCCGGACATCCGGCCCCAGCCCCGGACATCCGGCCATTGGAGACATCTACTACAGCCACATCCCAGCCGCCCAACATCTACAGGCCCCGGACATCTGGCCCCAGCCTGGACATCCGGCCAGAACCACGGAAATCCGGCGCCATGCACCAGAACCTACAGAAGCTTTCGTCGTCCGCCCAGACATCCGGCCCCCTAGCGCGGACATCCGGCCCCTCCCGAAGCCCCGGACATCCGGCCCGACGCCCGGACATCTGGCTCCGCCTGTCTGCGCACAGTGAAGGGTCGAAGCCCATGTACCTCTTCGCCCCCTAGACTATATATACTCCGTCCCCTTCCTCTTTCTAGGGTTAGCATTGGTTTAGCTCATAGTTGAGATAGAGCTTTGCTCATCCATTATGGATCTCCTCCTCGAGACAGACTGCGGCCCCTCTTCGGAGAAGATCACCTTGGATTCAAGACCCCCTCTTGGGTGGCCCCCATCAAGACCTCCTCACGGAGAAGGACTGGTTACCTTTGTATCGTCCTTTGTTGGATTTGGATCTTGTATCTCACCTTTGTGTTCATTGATCTAGCGCATGTGTGATCTATTCTTGTTGGTTGAGTGATTTCTCTCGTGTTCCCCTCGTGTTTCCCCTCGTGTTCATCGCGTTCTTCGTAGGGATCCGCTCCTTTCATGAAAGATCGGCCATCTAGGGTTCCACCCTACATCATCTTGGTATCATGAGCCACGTTGATCACGATTTCGGAGCCCCCTCTCTTTGTTTTCTAGCTTCATTTTGTTGTTTTTCGTCCTAATCCGAAAATTGCCCCACAAAAATAGCCCCAAATTTTTTTGTGATTTGTTGGTGTGATGAAGTTTTGTTGGATTTGATCTGCGGATTTCGTGTGTTGCAGGTAGATCTAGCTTTTCCCCACCTTTTCCCCATTTTCCATCCACAAAATCTTCCAAATTTTGCCCCGGATTTGACCTCTCCATGCGGTGTTCTTCGAGTTCGTCCACGGATCCCGAGCCCGGACATCCGGCCCGACAGCCCGGACATCCGGCCCGACCTGGACATCCGGCCTTCAGCCCGGACATCCGGCCCCTGACAGCATCACTTCCATCCTCCACTCCGCTTTCCGCCTAACCCTCGCCAAATTTTTCCCGGTGCCCACATACACTTCCGCATACCACCACCACTTCCGCATAGCACCACCATAGCCCTTCCCGCTACCAACTCCGACAATTTTGACCCGTTTTGCTTTGAGAATTTGAGTTGTGGTTTCCGTGTCCTATTGTGTTTCGGCTATCTAGGTACGGTTCGGCATCAACATCACCACCGCTCATCTTCGCCAAGGACTACTATGAACGGCTACATCACAATTGTGGTATCAACCTCACCTTGGTATCACTTTGGTATCGTGGTATCATCATACTCTCTTGCATTTGCATTGATAACCCCATGGCCTTACTTTTGCGTAGCTTACCCATCGAGACTAGCCTTTGAGTATTGACGGCAACGTGACTTGTGCACATTAGTGATCATACTTCCCATAGCATACATACCATCATCGTGTTGCATATCTTGGTACCATCTCTTGTGTCACAAAGTTGTCTTCGCATACACAATTGCTATCTTGGTTCGTGAAGCATTGCATGAGAAAAGAGCTCAAACAACAAAGAGCCAAACAAGCTTTTAAGCAAAAGAAGAAAGATAAGCAAAGAGCTTATAAGCAAGAACCATAGCATCATACAACATTAAGATTGTCATACTCGATCATCTTGGATCAAAAGCATAGAAACATCATACATATAGCATATTTGGGATAGAAGTCGTTGCATTTTTGCTTAGTAGGTTGTGCACAAGTTCGTATCCGCCTATTGTGCAATCGTGCTAGCGTCTCTCTAGTGTTGTGCAACAAGAGCATCTTGGTGGATTCCACATTTTGGCTCATCCTTGGTTGCCCAACCCCACTTATCTATTTGCGTGTGTGTTTCCGTGTACCATATCTTGCTATTGGTCTACTTGTTGCATTTACAAGTCGCGAATCTTTTCCAACATTATTGAGTCTCACTTACAATTGCATCAAATTTTTGTGCCACCATCCTAACCAAGCTCCACCATAAGCTTTTACTTGTGTAGGTGTGAGAACTGACAAAAATTGGTACCAATTGTGCTATTTCCTTGCTACACATTGGAGTGATCTTTGATCCATTTTCAACATCGGTCAAGGTACATTTGGTATTGGTTCTTCTCTTTCTCCCACTCACATATCTTTGTTTGGAATGATGGATAGGCCAAGTACTTCTACCAACCCACTCTTCTTGGAGCAAGACGACGACATGTCATCCTACGTCACCAAGACTCAACTATTTGGTGCACATCGGGCTTTGCATCAAGAACAACTTGCTTTGGGCGACCGCATCGACAATCTCGCCACCGACCTACGGCAATCCGAGCAACGTACAAGAGACTACTTCGACACATCCATGAGTTCCCTCAAAGAAGATATCCGAACCATGATGGTCCGCTCTTCTACAACTTCGTCCTCGTCAAGACGGAGCCGCTCAAGTCGACACTCCGACGACACTATCTCCGGTTCAAGTACACCGACATCGAACACTCTTCGTCGTGCCGCGCGTCAAGACCGTCAAGCTAACCGCAATCCTCTACATGACACCGACTCTCAAGAGCATCGACATCGTCAAAACCAAGCTGCTTTCGCACAAGCACAAGAACGGCAACGCCAATGACAACAAGAACAAGAGGAGCGAGCGCGACAACATCAAGATGCACAAGACCCCGAGGCGCAACGTCAAGAACAACAACTACGTGAAGCTCAAGCACTTGAGGCGCAACGTGCCCTTCAAGATTCAAGTCGTGCCGTAGCCAATCGAGGCCGACAAGCTCGACTACATCAAGAAGCACTTCGCGACGAAGCTCAAGAAAGGATTTAAAAAGCACGTGTGCATCGACAAGCTCCTCGTCAAGATCAACAAGTTCCTCGTCAAGATCGACAAGCTCCTCTTCAAGCGAGACAAGAACGTCAAGTCCATCGAGAGCAAGAAGACAATGGACCCCCTCCTCGCCAAGAGCAACATGAGATTGTCAATCCTCAACGACATGGGCGTCATCATCCTCGACCCCAACACAATGAAGAGCAACAATATGGCAAGCTAAAGTTCACCATGCCCAAGTTTACCGGAAGCAATGACCCCGAAGAGTACATATCATGGGCATTGAAGGTTGACAAAATCTTCCGCTTGCACAACTACGAAGAAGAGAAGAAGATCGCAATGGCATCCCTCGAATTCCAAGACTACGTCCTCATTTGGTGGGAACAAGTCATTGAGCGCCGAGCGGCAAGAGGTGAATCACCCATCACCACTTGGGCACAAATGAAGAATGTCATTAGAGCATGATTCGTGCCAAACTACTACAACCATGACCTCTTCAAGAAACTCCAACAACTCAAGCAAGGAACCAAGAGCGTTGAAGAGTACTACAAGGAAATGGAGATTGCCATGATACGAGCCAATGTCAAAGAAGATGATGAGCAAACTATGGCGCGTTTCTTGAATGGACTCAATCACCCTATCAAGAAGATTGCCGACTTCCAACCATACTCGAACCTCATCAAGCTAGTGCATCAAGCTACCAAAACGGAACGGCAAGTACAAGACGACTTCATGTATGCCAAGTTCTCATCCAAGTCCTACGGCTTCTCCAACAATCAAGATTCGACGACTCCACCACCTTCTACCTCAACCAAGCCATCTACAAGCAACAGCGACAAGTCAAGTTACAAGAAAGCTTCGACAAGCTCAAGTTGTCCTCCTACTACAAGCAACTTCAAGAAAGCTTCATCACCATCTACCCCAACCGATGAGACCATCAAGACGAGTTCCTTCAAATGCTTCACATGCGGAGGCCGAGGCCACAAGTCTTTCGAGTGCACAAACAAGCGCACCATGATCCTCAATGACGACGAAACATATGACTCAATAAGTGAAGGAGAAATGGAAGCTCTTGAGCAAGTGGCCATGCACCGACAAGTGAACAATGAAGAAGAAGATGATCACATCTTTTGTGACGAAGACTCAAGTCCCGCTCTTGTTGTCTCCAAGGTCTTGACTCTTCAACATCAATAAGACGAAGATCAAAGATGCCATATCTTCCACACAAAGGCCGACATCAATGGACGGTCCGTCAAGGTCATCATCGATGGAGGGAGTTGCCATAACTTGGCAAGTGAAGAACTATGCTCCAAACTCCAATTGGTCAAGATGAAGCACCCGCACCCCTACAAGGTTCAATGGTTAAGCGACACCGGCACCATACAAGTCGAGCATAGAGTACAAGTCTCTTTCAAGATCGGCACCTATGAAGACACTTTGGAGTGTGATGTCCTTCCGATGACCGTTTGCCACCTCCTTCTTGGACGGCCATGGCAATTTGACCGAGGTGTCATTCACAATGGGCGTACAAATCACTATAGCTTCAAGATGAAAGGGAAAGAGTTTGTGCTACGTCCTATGTCTCCAAGCCAAGTGCTCGCCGACAAGCAAAACACCCATCGTGGAGAGAATAGTGAGAGAGCGAACCACCAAAAAGAGAGTGAGCGCCACAAGCCCAAATTGAGTGCCTCCACGATGAGCGACAAGAAAAACTTAGTTCTCTTTGCCACCAAACGTGAGATGAGAGAAGTGTGTGAGAACCCATCAAGTGTCCTACACTATGTCCTATTGTGCAAGGACGAGGCACCAAAAGCTAACACCTCTCACAATCTTCCTCTAGTGTTATCTTCTTTATTGCAGGAATTCCAAGATGTTTTCCCCGATGAGCTACCTCCGGGTCTACCTCCAATACGAGGCATTGAGCACCGAATCGATCTCATCCCCGGAGCGCCGCTTCCAAACAAAGCTCCCTACCGCGTCAACCCCGAAGAAACCAAAGAAATACAAAGGCAAGTAAAGCATCTCATAGATCATGGACATGTGCGTGAAAGTTTGAGTCCTTGTGCCGTACCAGTCATTCTTGTGCCAAAACGAGATGGTAGCTTTCGCATGTGCTCCGATTGTAGACCTATCAATGCTATCACCGTTCGATATAGGTACCCCATTCCACGCCTTGATGATATGCTTGATGAGCTTAGCGGTGCCACTATTTTTCCAAAATTGATCTTAAAAGTGGTTACTATCAAATCCGCATACAAGAGGGTGATGAATGGAAAACCGCTTTCAAAACAAAGTTTGGTCTATATGAGTGGTTAGTCATGCCTATGGGTTTATCGGAAGCACCCGGTACCTTCATGCGTCTTATGCATTATGTGTTTCGCCCTTACATTGGTGAATTTGTTGTTGTCTACTTTGATGATATCCTTGTTTTAGCAAATCTCTCAAAGAGCATGTCACCCACCTTCGCACCGTGCTACAAACTCTTCGAAAAGAGCAACTTTATGCTAATATGGAAAAATGCCTTTTTGGTGTTGATAAGCTTGTTTTCTTGGGTTTCGTAGTATCTTCTAAGGGTGTTCATGTTGATGAATCTAAGATCAATGCTATTAAAACTTGGCCCCAACCAACCAATTTGCAACAAGTGCGTAGTTTTCTTGGTTTAGCCGGTTTCTACCGTAGATTTGTGAAGGATTTTAGCACCATTGCTTCACCTTTGCATGCTTTGAGTAAGAAAAATGCACCGTTTGTTTGGGGAACATCCCAAGATATCGCTTTCAATGAGCTTAAGAATTTGCTTACTCATGCTCCCGTGCTTGCATTACCCAACTTTGAAAAACCTTTTGAGATACATTGTGATGCTAGTGGTAATGGTATAGGAGGTTTGTTAACACAAGAGAAGCGCCCTATTGCTTATTTTAGTGAGAAACATTCCGGAGCGCAAGTAAATTATCCCATCTATGACAAAGAGCTATATGCTTTAGTGCGAGTTTTGCGTGAATGGGAACATTACCTCCGCCCTCATGAGTTTATCATCCATACCGACCATGAAACGCTTAAATACCTTAAGGGTCAAACTAAGTTGAACAAGCATCATGCTAATGGAGTGAGTTTATTGAGTCTTTTCCTTATGTCATCAAGTATATTAAAGGTAAGGAAAATGTTGTGGCAGATGCGCTTTCCCGTATATGCATGTTTGTTACTCAACTTGAATTGTATGTCATTGGTTTAAGCACATAAAAGACTTCTATGAGCATGATCCTACATTTGCTATTGCTTATGCCAAGTGTTTGAAGCATACTTCTTGGGATCGATATTACCTCAAGGATGGTTATCTTATGAGAGCTAACAAACTTTGCATCCCCGAGTCTTCTCTTCGTTTGTTAGTTTTGCAAGAATCTCATGTAGGAGGACTAATGGGACATTTTGGACACGACAAGACATTCGCCACGCTCTCCAAGAACTACTTTCGGCCTAAGATGTTTCGCGACGTCAACCGCCTCACCAGCCGATGCTCTACATGTCGCAAAGCTAAGTCTAAAGCCCAATCTCATGGCCTTTACATGCCACTTCCAATGCTTGGTTTGCCTAGAACTCGAAATGGCAAGGATACCATTTTTGTTGTTGTGGACCGATTCTCCAAAATGGCTCATTTCATTCCTTGCAACAAGATAGATGATGCTTCACATGTTGCAAATTTGTTTTGTAGGGAAATATTATGCTTTCATGGAGTGCCAAAGATGATTGTCTTGGACCGCGACGTCAAGTTCTTGAGTTACTTTTGGAAGACCTTGTGCGCCAAGCTCGGAATCAAGCTTTTGTTCTCTTCGGCATACCATCCACAAACCGACGGCCAAACGGAGGTGACGAACCGCACGCTCTCCACTCTACTACGCGTGTTGATAAAGAAGAACATCAAGGAGTGGGAGGAGTGCCTACCTATCGCCGAGTACGCCTACAACCGTGCAAGACATTCGACTACCGGCAAGTCCCCCTTCGAGGTCGTCTATGGCTTCAACCCATTGTCCCATTGGACATTCTACCTCTACCGCTACAAGAGCGCACAAACATGGACGCGAGTGCCCGAGTCAACTTCCTCAAGAAGATGCATGAAGATACAAGGCACCATCGAGCGCCAAGTACAACGACTCGCGACCAAGCTCAACGTCAACAAGCAACCCATGATGTTCAATGTTGGAGATCTTGTGTGGCTACACCTTCGCAAGGATCGCTTCCCCAAGAACGCAAGTCCAAGCTACTACCCGAGCGGATGGACCCTTCAAGGTGCTTGCACGCTACAACAACAACGCATACAAGATCGACATCCCACGCGACAAGTACTCCGTGAGCGACATCTTCAACATCAAAGATCTCTCCCCGTACCATGGTGATGAGGATTTCGATCCGAGGTCGGATCTTTCCCAAGGGAGGGGAGATGATGCGGAGCATCCTACGATCATCCCCATGGACCTACCATCGTCTCATCAAGAGCCAAGAGGACCTATGACACGAGCACGAGCTAGAGCTCTCGAGAACGAGGTGACTTCCTTCCTTAGTGATATCACATATGATCCACTCGAGACATGGCTACTACCTAAGTCCGATATGCTATGCATGATTAGGTGTCAAGAGGACCTCCCGAGGATGCACGTGAAGACGGACAAGCCGCCAAGTTGGATGAAGAGAACCGGAAGGAAAGAAGACACTCCAGGCCCGGACATCCGGCCAGCCCCGGACATCCGGCCCCTGGAGACATCACAAGCAGCAGCCCAAGCCGCCCAACATACAGGCCCGGACATCCGGCCCAGCCCGGACATCCGGCCAGAAGCCCGGAAATCCGGCGCCACGCACCAGAACCTACAGAAGTTTGCCTCCAGCCCGGACATCCGGCCCCAGCCCGGACATCCGGCCCCTCCGAAGCCCGGACATCCGGCCCGACGCCCGGACATCCGGCTCCGCCTGTCTGCGCACAGTAAAGGGCCGAAGCCCATGTACCTCTTCGCCCCCTAGACTATATATACTCCATCCCTCCTCTTTCTAGGGTTAGCATTGGTTTAGCTCATATGTGAGATAGAGCTTGCTCATCCATTACGGATCTCTCCTCGAGAGAGACCGCGGCCCCTCTACGGAGAAGATCACCTTGGATTCAAGACCCCTCTTGGGTGGCCCCCATCAAGACCTCCTCACGGAGAAGAACCGGTTACCTTTTGTATCGTCCTTTGTTGATTTTGGATCTTGTATCTCACCTTTGTGTTCATCGATCTAGCGCACGTGTGATCTATTCTTGTTGGTTGAGTGATTTCTCTCGTGTTCCCCTCGTGTTCCCCTCGTGTTTCCCCTCGTGTTCATCGCGTTCTTCGTAGCGCTCCTTTCGTGAAAGATCGGCCATCTAGGGTTCCACCCTACATCAAAAAGTCTGGAGACCCCCGGGTAGTTTTTAGGCCAAAATTTTGGCGACCGAAAATATTTTTTCCCTATCCTATTTTTAGGCTTTTCTGAGTCTTTTGAGACATTCGCCATCATAGTGATTTTTTGTCGCACTTTTTCATCGTCGCTGCCCTGATTTTCAAAAAAAAATAGTCAAAAAAAACTTCCGTGCCCATCCTGTCAGTTTGACCTGGGAAGAGTTTTGAGACACTCGCCATTATAGTGATTTTTCGCAAAAAAAAAGAGGCGCAAAAAAAAGAGCGCCAAAAAAACAGAGAAAAAAATTCCAGAGTGCTTTTCCCTTGTTTACGTGCAGCACCGTGATTTTGTTAGTGTTCTAGGCTCGCGTCTCTAGCACGGTCTAGCCTAGGACCAACACAGTACCGTCGTTGAGCGTTTATTCAACTTTGCATATCTGAATTGATTATTGCTGACCCTTTTTGCTACCATATTATAAGTCTTCCTAGCTCCACATACATGTACGTCGTGCGTTTGACTCTCCCTGGTAATCGCTCTATCCAAGCTTTGAGAGTTTTGACTACAACGGTTGCCGATCACCGCCTGCTGCTGGGTAAGAACTGGTAAGAATTTGAGATTTGCTTGACGGATTTGTGACACCCACCACCACCACCACCACTTGTTAGTAGTCTGTAGGATCATATTCTTGTGTGTTTCTATTGCTGCTAACCATGCCAGGATCACAAGCAGACGAGATTGACTGGGAGAATTACCGAATAAGGAGCTTCATGATAAGTTTCAGCAAATGATGACTGAACAGGTGCAAGATGTGCTGAAAATTTTTGAAGAGGCCATGGAGAAGATAACTGGCCTTGAGAAGACGTTTGATACAAAGCTCGATAACAGATTTAATGAACTGCTTGCACGTCTTCCCACCGGCTGCACCTGCCGCACCTCTGCCACAACAACAACAACAACAACAACAACAACAACGACTACCTCCACGTCACGAAATAGCCCTCCGCCGAGCGAGCCGTGTCCTTCTTCAGCCTGGCCAAACTGTTGGTGCTGCTGTTGATACTTCTGTGGCTCCTGCAGCTGATGCGGAGGATGATTATGCGGGAGATTACGAGGATGAGGTTGATCAAAATTAGAACTACGTGCAACCACCAGGTCGTCCACATGCAAATAATGGCAATGGTAGGGCTCTCCCTCAGGTACGAGATCATGACCATCTCCCTAAACTGAAATTGAATATTCCACCATTTGAGGGTAGATATGTTCCTGATATATATCTTACTTGGGAGTTAGAAACTGAACAACGATTTACATGTTTACAATATCCTGAGGAGAGACGTGTTCCTGCTGCTGTTTGTGCTTTCACGAGCTTTGCATGTGTTTGGTGGTCTGAACATTGTAGATTATATCCGATAATATTCCAACTACTTGGGCTGCTTTGAAAACTGCTATGCGTACTCGTTGGGTTCCACCATATTATCAACGTGAATTACTTCAAAAATTGCAGCGTTTAAGATAAGGAAAAAATTCTGTAGAGGAATATTATCAGGAATTACAAACTGGCATGATTATATGTGGTATTGTTGAGGATAATGAAGCTATGCTTGCACGTTTTATGGGTGGATTAAATAGAGAGATTCAGACCATTCTAGAGTATAAGGAGTATAATAATATCACTCGTTTATTCCATCTTGCTTGTAAAGCTGAACGTGAAGTGCAGGATCGACAGGCATTGGCGCGAACTAACTTTGCAGGTCGACCTTCATCATGGACACCACGTGCATCCTCTACTTCCACTGCACCATCACCTACATCAGGTGCCACCTCCAACCGTGATACAAGAAAGCAGGCACAACCACCACTATCTGCCAAGAGCACACCTGCCGGGCCTGCACAGAGCTCTTCTTCTTCCATGGCATCAACAGGGCACACAAGTGATATTATTTGTCGTCGTTGTAAGGGAAGAGGTCATTATGAGAGAGAATGCAAATCTCAGCGTGTGATGATTGCTACTGAGGATGGTGGGTATGAGTCCGCTAGTGACTATGATGAGGAGACTTTGGCTCTTATTACACGTGAAGAACACGATGGAGATGATTCTGATCATGAGACGCGATACATGGCTCCTGAAGTTGCTGACAGGTATGAATGTTTAGTTGCTCAACGTGTTTTAAGTGTGCAGGTTACACAAGCTGAGCAAAATCAGAGGCATAATTTGTTCCATACAAAGGGAGTTGTGAAGGAACGTTCTATTCGCATCATCATAGATGGAGGGAGTTGCAACAACTTGGCTAGCATGGAGATGGTGGAGAAGCTATCTCTCACCACAAGACCACATCCACATCCTTACTACATCCAATGGTTCAACAACAGCGGCAAGGTTAAGGTAACACGTACTGTTCGTGTGCATTTTAGTATCTCTACATATGCTGATTATGTTGATTGTGATGTGGTACCTATGCAAGCATGTTCCTTATTACTTGGTAGACCATGGCAATTTGATAAAAATTCTGTACACCATGGTAGAAACAATCAGTATACTCTTGTTCATAAGGATAAAAATATTACTTTGCTTCCTATGACTCCTGATTCCATTTTGAAAGATGATATTAATAGAGCTAATAAAGCAAAACAGGAGAAAAATAAGAGTGAAAATCAGATTGTGGCAAAAGAATTTGAGCAACAAATGAAGCCTAATAATAAACCATCTAGTGTTGCTTCTGAAATTAAATTGAAAAGTGCATGTTTACTTGCCACCAAATCTGATATTGATGAGCTAGATTTTAGCAAATCTGTTTGCTATGCTTTTGTGTGCAAAGAGGCATTATTTTCATTCGAGGACGTGCCTTCCTCTTTGCCCCCTGCTGTCACTAACATTTTGCAGGAGTTCGCTGACGTCTTCCCACAAGACGTGCCACCGGGATTACCACCTATTCGAGGGATTGAGCATCAAATTGACTTAATTCCCGGTGCATCGCTACCCAACCGTGCACCATACCGTACCAATCCAGAGGAGACGAAGGAGATTATGCGTCAAGTACAGGAGCTGCTCGACAAAGGTTATATACGCGAATCTCTTAGTCCTTGTGTTGTTCCTATTATACTAGTGCCTAAAAAGGATGGTACGTCGCGTATGTGTTGATTGTAGAGGCATTAATAATATTACTATTCGTTATCGTCATCCTATTCCTAGGCTAGATGATATGCTTGATGAATTGAGTGGCTCTACAATATTCTCCAAAGTTGATTTGCGTAGTGGATACCATCAAATTCGTATGAAATTGGGAGATGAATGGAAAACAGCATTTAAAACTAAGTTTGGTTTATATGAGTGGTTAGTCATGCCTTTTGGGTTAACTAATGCACCTAGTACTTTCATGAGACTAATGAACGAAGTTTTACGTGCTTTCATTGGACGATTTGTGGTAGTCTATTTTGATGATATACTGATTTATAGCAAATCTTTGGAAGAACATTTGGAACATTTACGTGCTGTTTTTATTGCTCTACGTGATGCACGTTTGTTTGGTAACCTTGGGAAGTGCACCTTTTGCACCGACCGAGTATCTTTTCTTGGCTATGTTGTTACTCCACAGGGAATTGAAGTTGATAAAGCCAAGATTGAAGCTATTGAGAGTTGGCCGCAGCCCAAAACGGTCACACAAGTGAGGAGTTTTCTTGGACTCGCTGGTTTCTATAGGCGTTTTGTGAGAGATTTTAGCACCATTGCTGCACCTCTCAATGAGCTTACAAAGAAGGATGTGCCTTTTGTTTGGGGTACCGCACAGGAAGAAGCCTTCACGGTATTGAAAGATAAGTTGACACATGCTCCTTTACTCCAACTTCCTGATTTTAATAAGACTTTTGAGCTTGAATGTGATGCTAGTGGAATTGGATTAGGAGGTGTGTTATTACAAGATGGCAAACCTGTTGCATACTTTTCTGAAAAATTGAGTGGGCCTAGTCTGAATTATTCTACTTATGATAAAGAATTATATGCTCTTGTTCGGACTTTAGAGACATGGCAACATTATTTATGGCCCAAAGAATTTGTTATACATTCTGATCATGAATCTTTGAAACATATTAAAAGTCAAGCTAAACTGAATCGTAGACATGCTAAATGGGTTGAATTCATTGAGACTTTCCCTTATGTCATTAAACACAAGAAGGGTAAAGAAAATGTTATTGCTGATGCATTGTCTCGTCGCTATACTATGCTTTCACAACTTGACTTCAAAATATTTGGTTTGGAGACCATCAAAGATCAATATGTGCATGATGCTGATTTTAAAGATGTAATGCAGAATTGTAAAGAAGGAAGAACATGGAACAAGTTCGTTATTAATGATGGCTTTGTGTTCCGTGCTAACAAGCTATGCATTCCAGCTAGCTCTGTTCGTCTTTTGTTGTTGCAGGAGGCGCATGGAGGAGGATTAATGGGACACTTTGGCGTGAAGAAGACGGAGGACGTACTTGCTACACATTTCTTTTGGCCAAAGATGAGACGGGATGTTGAGCGTTTTGTTGCTCGCTGCACTACATGTCAAAAAGCTAAGTCACGACTCAATCCTCATGGTTTATATATGCCTTTGCCTGTACCTAGTGTTCCTTGGGAGGATATATCTATGGACTTTGTTTTAGGTTTACCTCGAACAAAGAAGGGGAGGGATAGCATATTTGTTGTCGTGGATAGATTCTCGAAAATGGCACACTTTATACCATGTCATAAAAGCGATGATGCTGTTAATGTTGCTGATTTGTTCTTTCGTGAAATTATTCGCTTGCATGGTGTGCCAAATACTATTGTTTCAGATCGTGATACTAAATTTCTTAGCCACTTTGGAGATGTTTATGGGCTAAGTTGGGGACTAAACTGCTTTTTAGTACTACTTGTCACCCCCAAACTGATGGTCAAACTGAAGTAGTCAATAGAACATTGTCTACTATGCTTAGGGCTGTTTTGAAGAATAATAAGAAAATGTGGGAAGAATGCTTGCCTCATATTGAATTTGCTTATAATCGTTCGTTGCATTCTACTACTAAGATGTGCCCTTTTGAAATTGTGTATGGTTTCCTACCTCGTGCACCCATTGATTTGTTGCCTCTTCCATCTTCGGAGAAGGTTAATTTTCATGCTAAACAAGGTGCTCAATTGATCTTAGAAACGCATGAGTTAACTAAGGAAAACATTGAGCGTATGAATGCTAAATATAAACTTGCTGGAGATAAGGGTAGAAAATGTGTTGTCTTTGCACCTGGAGATCTTGTTTGGTTACATTTGCGTAAGGATAGATTTCCTGATTTGCACAAATCAAAGCTAATGCCACGTGTTGATGGTCCATTTAAGGTGTTAAAGAAAATAAATGATAATGCATATAAACTTGAGCTTCCTGCAGATTTTGGGGTTAGTCCCACTTTTAACATTGCAGATTTGAAGCCCTATTTGGGTGAGGAAGATGAGCTTCCGTCGAGGATGACTTCATTTCAAGAAGGGGAGGATGATGAGGACATCAATACCATTGTTACACCCACAGCCCCTACTACTACATATACTGGACCAATTACTAGAGCTCGCGCACGCCAATTAAATTTTCAGGTACTTTCGTTTCTTGGTAATGATTCTAATGTTCATGAGAATATGATGCTGCCTAAATTGGATACATTTGTTTTGCTTACAAATGAAGGGCCTGGCATGGATAAGAGGGATGAACACTGGAGCAAGACCAAGTATGGAGAGGATGGCATGCGCAAGGGAAACAAGAACGGAGTTACAAGTGATGATTTCAGGACTTTGAAGCCACCATAATGAGTGCATGAAGCCTTGGACGAAATATACAACATGTCATTTCATAAATTTCGTCCAGAGGCTATTCTAGGTGCTGCGTCACCTTATTATTGGGCCAGGCCCATGTAATTTCGAAATACATAAGTATAGGCTGTTTTTAGAGTCTGTATGTGTGGGGAAACAAGAGATTGAGATGGTTTCGGACCCCTTCCCCAAGGGCCACGAAATCCCCCCCCCCCTCTTCCTCCATATATATAGCCCTTAGGGCACCGTTTAGACTTTGGGTTTTGTTTAGATTAAAGTTCGCCATAGCTGCAACTTCGCGTACTTCGTTTGTGTTCAACATCCAGACAAAGGCGTCACAGAACCCCACCTTGATCAATAAAGCTTTCCTCTTATATTCGCAATATCCAGATTGCAATCTTAATTTCTTGCTTGTTCTTTGTTTGCCTGCAGGAAACAGACCTTCGTGGTCAGGTTGATCGTGCTCCGGCGTGGTCAATAACCTCTCGGAGTTGGTTTAGCGATTGCTAAGGCGCGACGTCCTCGCACGTTCGTAGTCGGATTGTCAAAGTCGACTTCCACCAAAACGATAGCCACCATCTCATCGAAAGACGGGACACCTTTGCCTCTATCAGGTAAGCATTCACACAGGGGGGAGTTAGATCGAACAGTTGACAAAGTTGAAGTGGCAAGCAATTGACAAAGCTGAATGCACCAAGATGCGTGCGAGTTGATGACCGCATTTGCACCAACATCAGAATATCTGACATTAGATCTATATCACTTTCCATAAGCCGTCCGCTGTTCAGGCAGCTTGGGGTTCGGTCCCTTCAACGGGCAACCCCTACGTCGTTCTGCACCATAAACTTGGGGCCACGTCTAAAGCCCTGCAAAGGTGGAGTGACAAGTGGATTGGAAATGTGAATCTTCAAGTTGGGGTGGCAATGGAGCTGATTTACCGACTGGACTTGGCATCCGATTCTAGGACCCTCTCTGTGGAGGAGGTCATTCTTCGCCGTACTCTAAAACGCAAGCTCCTTGGCCTATGTTCGCTGCAAAGGATGATAGCCCAACAAAGATCTAGAATGATCTTCCTAAAGGATGGGGATGCAAATATGGAGTTTTTTCATCGGCATGCGAGGCACCGAAGAAGGAAGAACTATATGACTCGGCTGACTAGGGATTGTGAGACTTTCATGGGGCATGAGAACATTGCTGAGGTGGTGGATGACTACTATGGCAATCTTTTGGGCACTCCCACCCAGCGGGTGCACACTCTCAACCTTGACGCTCTTGATCTCCCAACTCTGGATCTCTCGCATCTTGAGCTTCCTTTTATGGCAGAGGAGGTGGAGTGGACTGTCAAGTGTATGCTGCTGGACAAGGCCCCTGGGCCGGATGGATTCACTGGGAGATTCTATGCCACATGTTGGGGTATCATCAAGGAGGATATCATGCGCGCGTTCCACACGTTCTATCTTGGTGATATGCGAGGCCTTCAGGTGATCAATAAAGCTCTCATATCCTTGCTCCCAAAGGTGGATGGGGCTGTGGACATCAAGGATTTTCGCCCGGTTAGCCTTGTTCATGGAGCTATTAAGCTATTTGACAAGGTCTTGGTGATCAGGCTGGCGAATGATCTTCCTAGACTGGTGGGCGTGCATCAGAGCGCGTTCGTGAAAGGGCGATCTTTGCATGACAATTTCATGCTAGTTCAATGCACGGCGCGGAGGCTATATGCGTTGGGAGATCCTGCGGTGATGCTCAAGCTGGACATCACTAAGGCCTTCGATACTGTCCAATGGCCTTTCTTGATAGAGGTCCTTACCCGGTTGGGGTTTGGTCAGAGATGGATCTCTTGGATTGTTGGTCTCCTAGGCATGGCGGCGACACGGGTTTTGATAAATGGAGTGCCCGGAAATGATATTCTCAACTGCTGTGGGTTACGCCAAGGCGATCCGGTGTCACCCTTGCTCTTCATTTTGACCATGGAGCCTTTGCATAAGCTATTCGAGCTGGCTGCTTCATGTCGTTTACTTGCTCCGCTGGCAAGAGTTGGGATGAAACAGCGGATATCCATTTTTGCGGACGATGTGATGCTTTTCGTCAAGCCGGGTCGTTTGGAGTTGACTGTCACGGCTGACATCTTGGAGGCTTTTGGGGTGGCTTCTGGCCTTCGGGTAAACCAGAACAAGAGTGCGGCCTTTGCTATCCGTTGCTCAGATGATCAGAAATTGTTGGTGGGGCAAACTCTAGGCTTCTCGTTCAGCCACTTCCCATGCAAATATTTAGGTCTACCCCTCACCATTCGGAAGCAGACTCATGCACAGCTGTAGTACCTGGTAAACCAGCTGGCGCGGCGCTTCCCCACATGGCGCGGTTCGCCATGCCCAAGAGTGGAAGACTTTTGCTTGTGCAAGCTGTTCTTTGTGCCATTCCCATTCACGCAATGATGGCTCTGGACCTGCCGGTTAAGACAATTACAGCGATGAACAAAATTATCAGAGGTTTCCTCTGGTGTGGAAAAGCGGAGGCTAACGGAGGACAGTGCTCGGTCGCGTGGGATATTGTGTGCACGCCCAAATGGGCAGGTGGTTTGGGAGTTCCAAACTTGAGATGGCTGAATATAGCCATGCAGGCTAGGTGGCCTTGGCTGCGCCGAGCTGATGCCTTGAGGCCCTGGAGCGAGTTCAACACCCCTGTTCCGACTGAATCTCTACAACTCTTTCGCTCGGGTCCACACTCAACTCTAGGGGACGGCTCTAGTACCTTCTTCTGGGAGGACCGCTGGCTGGACGGGTCTAGGATACAGGATCTCGCCCCGAAGGTGTATGCTAAGGTGCCGCCTCGGAAGCGTACCAGTCTGTCTGTGCGTACGGCTATCCAGGAGGGCTCATGGCCTTTGGATATTAACCCAAATCTCGACTTGGATGAGCTGTGTGAGTACGTGAACCTCTGGCATCGGGTGGCCATCATTCAACTGCAGCCAGACTCACCAGACATCCTCTCTTGGGCTTGGGAGAGCAATGGAGCTTTCTCTGTTAGATCGGCTTATGCGGCCAAGTTCGTAGGAAGGATGGTCAGTCCAACAGCGGATTTTACTTGAAGGTCGAGGGCACCACAGCGATGTCGCTTTTTCTCCTGGTTGGCTTTGCGGAACAGATGCTGGACCTCAGACAGGCTGGCTCGGAGAGGCCTACCGCACCAGGATTCATGTCCGTTTTGCCATCAGAGTGAAGAGACTATCAATCATATCTTGTTGGGGTGTGTTTTTGCTAGGTCGGTGTGGCACGAGGTTTGCACGGCCCTCGTAGGCCGGAATGGGTGCCCGCCACGGTCGACACCTTGGTGACTTGGTGTCAGAACAAGTACACCACGGATGGGCGGTTACGAGACCACCGCACGATCTTAGTGCTCGTCCTTTGGGAGCTATGGAAGCATAGGAATGGTATTGTGTTTGATGGCGAGTCGCCCTCAATTACACGCATCGGAGCCAGGATCTTGGAGGAGGACATGACGTGGGCTACAGTCGGTCTTCTTAAAGGAGATATGGGTGATTTCTTCGGTAGTTTGTCCCGGTGGATAGATCATGAGTAATCCACTTTTGTAATCTAGGTGGAATAGGCGAGGTTGCCCACAACACTGTATAGGGGCTCTTTACCCCCTTTCTATCTTTAATATATTATGCACATGCTTGTGCAAATTGGAGAAAAAATATCTATATCACTTGGGAAACAAAAAAAAACTACCGGCTACTATCTATTTGAATGGAAGGGGATCCTTGGCGCAGTAGTAAAAGCCGTTGCCTTGTGACCATGAGAGTACTGAAAACAGCTTCTGACAAAAATGTAGAAAAGGCAGCGTACAATAGAAAGTGGTCACACCCTTTCCCGAACCCTGCGCAAGCAGGAGCTACATGCACCGGGCTACCCTACTATCTATTGCAATATGCTTCATTTGGCCTCTCATTGCGATATGGCAAGATTTCTTGTCGAATTAAGCAATCTCTTGTTTGCCTGGGAAGACATTTGGCCATCGCTTAGCATCCAAACATGCCTAAGATGAAGAACACGGCGTTCCCGCATGCTGGTGCGGTGATATATGCCCATCAACTAATTCTTGCAAAACCCCGCAAAAAAACTAATTCTTGCAAAGACGGAACATATAAGCACACAAAAACACATATAACTTCTAATGGTACTGTAGTTTTGTGCCGTTTCTACATTAACTACATGCCACTAATCATATACACAAGTTGAAATACAGAATCAGTTGACGATAATTGTCACCATCACAGATTAACACGTAGGAAGACTCCAACAGGAGTGGATTTCATGCTTCTTTATACTTCGTAAGGTCGAAGGTGAGGGTTCTGGAGCAGCTGCATGTCAGATTTGAGTTGAAGGATCAGCGTGCATGAAATATGAAAAAAGGTAATACTAACAAAAGTGCACTTTTCACCTTCTTTCTGAATCCCGATAAACACCAACCAGTGCTTCAGCTTTGTCGTAGAAGCTATCCTTCAGCGATATGACAATACTCTGAAACCCACAACCTCCCTCACCATCTTGCTCTTCGCCAGCACGTTCGCATGACTTTGATCGAATAAACCCAGCAACCTTGGCAACATTTAAATTATCTAGAGCTGCATCGACTTCATCCAGTATGAAGAATGGTGATGGCCTGAAACTGCACAATTGCCGCACATGTTTACGTTTTGGACAAAAGGTCTGCATGTGGCTCACACGCACCACAACAAATGGGGATGTTCAAAAAGAGCAATTTACCCTACCAAACTGTAGTTACAAAGGCCAAGAAAATATAGATTACGTAATCTATCCTACATTGAAAATGGTACGGTACCTACTACATAATCATGGGGTACAGAAGAAACACCAAGATGTATTACAAGCAAAATTGGCGCCTGAAGAGAACATGTGACCACTTAAGCACAATATGTAATTTCTGTATAAATAACTAAGTCATTCACTGCAAACAATGTTACAACTAACTAATGAACAAGGCAGTTTTTTTAATCAATAACAGGGAACATGATAAAGGAAATATATTGCCATGTTTACCAGAAATATTTTACCTGTGAATGGCAAAAAGCAATGCCAGTGCAGCAACAGTCTTCTCCCCACCGGATAACTGTTCCATATCCCTAAAGCGCTTCGTAGGTGGCATAGCTGTGTACTTGATTCCATGAAGAAATGGCTCATCTTCATTTTCTAGATTTAAATATGCTGTTCCTCCGAGTGGATGTGTGTGACTTTTTGTTAACTGCTTATAGATTTTGTCTATGCCTTTAGATATATGATCAAAGGCTTCCATGAACAGCTCATACCTAAGCAAAACAATATTCAGACCCAAAAATATATCCTGAGCAGGCAATATATTAACTTGAAACCGAAAAAGATACATGAAATCCGACAATGCTTGATTAAGAATAATCAATAATCTGAGGCTATAGTAAGCTGAAATCAAACACTGTCTGATTTCTTCCAAAAGAATGCAGCATATTATCATATTTTCAATGCCTTTCTGCCCCAAACAAGTTAAGGTAGGCTAGAGTTGAAACCCATAAGATCTCGAAAACATAGTCATAGTTCTGGCACGTGGATAGCTAACTTCGACGCACCCCTGTTCATGGCTAGAAGTTTGATCTACCCAACTTCTCTTGATATTATCAGCACGTTATATATGCACTTCCAATATGCACTGGCACTTCTGGAGGCCTGCGGTGTATGTGTATATGCCCAAACCATCGCACACAATGTTGGACAAGCTTCTCTTCAATTGGTGCTACCACAACTCCATCACACATATCATCATTATACGTGATAAGAGTTGGGGTAGCACCAATTGATGCTCACGTATTATCATGTTTTCAACAGTGAATATATTAGTAAGATCTTGTGTAAATATATTAGAGCTCTGACATAAATTGAGCACTTAGATGAGTGGTTTCCAAAATAGAACACTTCCTGAACATACAAATACTAACATAAGTGACATATTAAGTTTAAGCTGCGGTTTCCGGTCAGATAATGCAGGCTCGTAAGTTTAAGCTGTACTAGAAAGTGGAATTCCATAGAATTTTGCTATTCCTATGTGCCAATCATTCAAGCGAAACTCCACAGTTCGATCAGCATACATTTGTATTGAAAATAAAGAAGCAAGTAAACAGTACCATAACTAGAGACGAAAATAATTGGGCAATACCTTCTTTGCTTGACAGAGTTATACTTGTCAGCCACCTCTCGCTCTTCTTTCCTAGCTGCTTCAAACTTCTCGCTCACCTCTTTTTCCTTCGTTTGAAGTGCTTCATATTGATCCAGTGCTTTTAAGTTTGGAGCAGTGCGTTCAATCTCAGCCATTAGTGTACCTATTTTTTGTTTGAACTCTGCCTCAAGTTTGTCACGGTCAGACAGCCGCACTTCTTTCAGGTAGATTTCACTAAGCTGGTTGTAATCAAGGACAAGTTCCTGTGAGGATGATCCAGTGTCCATTGGATCATTAACTGTAGGAAGCTTTAACTGCTCCAGTTCGCACTTCTCATGAATCTCACGTTGGCGTGATCTAAGTTGAACTATCTGTCCCTCCTACAAGAACAACGATGGCTTCATTACTGCATCAGCCTTTAAGATTGCCAATATGAATTGTCTAAACACAAACCCAAACAAAAACAACGAAGAAATCAATTGTTTAACAGGCTTATCCCTATTAAAACTGTCTAAATGAATATTCGATGAAAGCAGTTGTACTGTTAGAGAAACCTACCTTTAACTTCACTTGGCGATCCAGCTTTGCCAATGCAGCAGCAACACTATCATTCTGTTTCTTTAGTTCCTCAATTGCTGTCTCACATTCATCTGACTTCAACTTCCAGTCTGTTTTAGTGAAGAGTTTCATGAATAAGTACAAAGGTGAATGGAGAAGGAACAAGATGTACTAAAATTTTGGACAAGCTGATATTCGTTATGAAGAGCTCGGTTGACACTCACAAGACGCTTCGTATGGCATGCTCAGTTTAAAATTCACAGCAAGAGCTCGGTTGACACTCACAAGAAAGCTCGATGTTCAAAAAAGCGAAAGCGTAAGCAAAGCGGAAGGCCACACAGTTTAGAGCAATGAGTTATGCGCTTAAGCGTTTTTTGTAAATTGGCCTGAATTTGGCTGTTTTTTAATACACAGGAAAATATGAAACATAGCACATAGGTAACTGAAATAGCATATAAAATGCAGTTCCTCTCACTAGCAGTAGCATCATCTCCTGCCTCCGTAGTTATGCAATTCCTCTGAGTTCCTCTTCAGTGCCAGTGCTCTCTCTTGTGCTAATGCAGCATCACTAGCAGTAGCATCATCTCCTGCCTCCATACTTATGCAATTCCTAGACAAATTTGGCAATGACTAAATGAGATGAGTACAGGAGAGAGGCAGAGCTGCAGAGGAGGAATAGGAGCACTGCTGCACTGGATCTGGAACAGATGAGGAAGAAGAAGAACTAAAGAACAGAAGTACAGAACAGCGGAGTAAGATCTGCATAAAGAACAATGAGAGGAGGAATCAGTCTCAATCTTCACCTGACTGAATAGAGTGGACGTCGAGGAGGACCAGGGAGCCGTGCCTCCAGGAGCCGCCGCAACAGCCTCTCCTTACCCCTCCGCTTCCAACCCTAGCCACCAGGCCAATTTGGGCCGTGGCCTTTATACCCCCTTTCCCCTCCCGTCTACACTTTTCTGTTCCCGCCCGACCGTTTCCATCGCTATTTCATCGATAGGCGCGCGCACACTCAGCCAGCACCTAGCGCTAAATCGACCACTTAATTGCGCTAAAAACACTCAACGCTAAAATCTGCACCCAGGGCAGAAGCGAAGCTAGCCAACACTCAGCACTTAAGAACGATTAAGTGCCGCTGAAAAATGCTTTATTGAACATTGAGAACGCTAGCAGATGTATATTACATTTCAAAACACCATTTAGAAACAATCAACAGAACTCCATAAGAAAATCTTTGCACAAAATACAAGGATGAACTAGTATACCTCTATGGAAAGGAAACAGCAAGTTCATCAGCCCAAACAGTACATATTCAGGTATGGATACTACTAAGCAAATGCACAATGCCATTACTTCTGGTAGAGCTGGAAAACTAAGCTTAAGGAACAATAAGGTGCAATAACTGTGATATGGGTTCTTTGGTACTTAAATTAAGCAGCAATGAACCAATTAAATGGCAAGGGACATGGATCAGCCAACTAGCATCCCTAAAAGAGCCAACTACTTGGCAATCAAGAACTACGGGTGCAAGTGTGGCAAGCCTGCCTGCTAATCCAGTGTCCCACCTCGCAAAGCAAGCCCACATACTTTCTCGTGGGTTGACTGCATATGGCCGCATTGTTCCCGCGGATTGAACCAGGCTGGCTGCAGCGGACAGCCAACATATCCACAAGATGCCTAAAAGATATCCCCACATCTCCTGACAGTAGACTCAACGGCGGCGCCTCCATCTCCACTGGCAACCTTTCTCCTAAGCTGCAGTCATTAGCAGCTCCAAAGGCCTCCCCCCCCTTACTGGATTGTGGCTAGAGCCCGGCCATTCCTCCACCGCCGCTCTATCTCCGCAGATTGGTGCAGCAGCCGCAGCGACACAGATGGCTGAAAGTGAATATAGTCCCCATGTGTGGTTTTGGTAATAAACAAAGCCCTATGGACTAATGTTTGCACTGAAATATATAGCAGTGATGCATGAAGGAGATTTGATGCATTTGGAATGAATGACATCAACATCAAGATTTGCATCAAGATCATTGAGTTCTAGTGATGAATCTATTATGATCAAGTAGACTTCGTATTGATTATTTTTTATTCAATCATAGAACTCAAAGATTGTCATGCTTGGGCTTATGGGTTGAGGCATGATGGATCAAGACCTCGAGACAATGATTAAAGAGAAGAATTCCATATATGGCTCAAAGATGAGATTATGATGAGCTCATATGGTGAGTCATTGTTGATAAAGTCTTGAAGCAAGTAATTCAAGTAAAGAATTCATTGTGCCTCTCAAGATATTGTGATGAAGCATTTAGAAGAGCAAGTAATGACCAATCTAATAAACATGAGAAACTCGACATGGTGATGAGAGAATTGAGATATTGGTTATCATGTCTCGAAGCAATAAAGTGAAGGGAAGAGTTCAATGTGGCTTCAAGACATCAAGATAGACTGATAGAGTATGGAATAAAGATAAAGGTTGACCAAGATAAAGCTCAAAGATTGAATTCTAGACGGTCGACACACAAGCGCAAATAGTGTACCACATGGGATCTAGTGATATGGTAAGCACTTGCGAATTGTATTTTGTGAACTAACCCATACTATGTGTTCTATGTCTATATGGGTTAGGTGATTCTCATGGGCTTGCAACAAAAGAAAGATTTCAAGTAGCCCATGTGAGGATGAAATCAAGTGAAGATGGGCATCAAGGTAGATAAGGGCGAGTTCAAGATAGGTATCTCGAGGAACTACAAGCTTGAAGCTTGCGGATGATCACATGATGGACATGTGAAGATGGTCTACACGAAGAGGCTTCCCATAAGGTTATGAGTGATATATTCGAAGAATTTAAACAAACTTCGTAGAGACTTTGATGAATGGACATATGCTTGAAGCTTGAAGGTCCATTGAAGTATGATGGGTACATGCGAAGATGATATACAAGACAATGCTTCCCATATGGTTTATGGGGGAGCTATTTGTAGTCTTCACCAAGTGACCGTGATCAAGAACTTCATGTTACTGATCACACTCAACGACAGGAATGCGCCTTGATGATGTGCTGTGCTCAGCAGCCATTTTCTTACAACATCAAAGATGGAGATGGAAACAGCCTCTTGCAGAAATGTAGGGAAAGCTGCGTACTATAGACCCAAAGTGGTCAGACCCTTCCCCAGACCCTGCGCAAGCGGGGGCCACGTGCACCGGGCTGCCCTAGGTTGGGGATGGAACGAGTTGGAGAAGATACAGGTGCTATGAGATTTGTGTTGCCATGTGCCATCTTCTAGGCTGGGTCTAACTTGATGGAGAAAACAACCAGGTCTTAGAGGAATTTTTTTTCATATTTCTAGTTGTTTTATTCTTCAGTTTTTAGTATTTGAAAATGCACAACTGAAACCATCAGGCATTCATTGGGACTAAAAATTGTGGCGTATGCAGGCTGCCACATTAACCGGCGAAGCTTGCGGGCAATGCGGGCTGCCGCATCAACCCAGCTCAACCACAAGCAGAGAAGGCAGGTGCGGGCTGGACGCATCCCACCCCACTTGCATCCTTGTCAAGGACTATAGAAAAATAGACAAGATACTTCAGAAGTGTACCTTCAGCCTCAGCCTTCAGCTCTTCCATCTGATTTGAAATATGTTCAGCATCAGCCTTAGCACGAGTTTCTCTCTCCTGCAAGCCCTTCAGCTCCTTCTCTAGGGTCTCATGTGTGTTGTTTAACTTTGCAATCGGAGCATGCATATCTCTCTTTTGTTCATATTCCAGCCTGCAGAACAAAATCATGCCCCGAACGCCATATGAGGTATGCACATGAAAGTAAATGTAGACTTGGCCAGTTGATTTCCATGAAAACAATAAATGAAGGATTACTTACTGGTATTTCAGTTTCGATAATTGATTGCTCAGACTTAGCTTCCTCTCCTGCAGTGCTTGAGCATCTTTCAGTTGCTTTTCTTCATATTCACGAATGTTCTTCACACCAACTGACATGCTAAAATCCTTGTAGATCCTGTCGACTATCTCATTTATTTTTTTCTCCCGCTTTCTTACTTCCCGTTCGTTTTTAGCAAGACGGCTTTCCAACTAAGAAAATTATGTATTAGTGACTGGTGCACAAGTGACACTTGGAACCTGACTTAAACAACAGTTGAACACATGTATATATCACCTCCTCCTTTCCTGGCTCCAGATGATCAATTTCTTTCTCAATATTACGTTTCTCAGATGCCAATTTGTGTAGCTTCTCTTTGAGATTATTCTGCACACAAGAAATAGTATTAGAAACAGCCAGGAAATAGCACTGTTCTAGGAGAGTTTAAAGTATTGTCAAGGGTAGTCAAAACTATCTACCAACCTGTTCGACATTCGAGTAATGTAACTTTTTCTCGAGTCCAGTTATTTTCTCAGATACAGCAAGCTCCTTTCTCTGCAACTCCCTGGGGGAACCAAGTTCGGACATTTCAGCCTCTAGCTTACTTTTCTTCTTCTTCAGAGCTACATCACATATAGCATGAAGACCCAGTAAGGCAAATTACAAGATATTGCACATATCTATTGGTAATAATAGAAAAAAAAGGATATGTACATTCTATTCTGCTGTCGTCCCATTTATTTGATCTTGCTTCCATTCCACCGCTTACTCCACCAGTCATTGTGCCAGATTTAGTCAAAAGTATCCCATCGACAGTAACGACTAAATACATACGTGTGAGAGCCAAGTAAGCATAATTTTTTTTAGAAAATTTCATTTCAGAACATGAGCGCATGCACTTACCCTTGTACCTTTCACCACTCCAACTAAGAGTTTTAGCTTCATCAAGTTTGTCACAGACAAGTGTATTCCCAACAGCATACAGAACTGCTTTCTCCAAAGCTCGATCAAATGTATAATGTTAAGGCACAAATGACAAACAAAACCAAACAATTTGGCACAAATGTTTGCGTTTGACCATAAAAAGTCATTGAAATATAGCTCATCGACAACTGACACAAGAAGCAAAAGACTGCACCAAATAACAAAACCACAAGCAAGCAAGTGTGCAAACAAAATTGAATAATGATACTAGTCTAAAAATAAGTGAAAGGGCCTTTGAAGTTTTCTGGGGGAAACAGAAATGAATTTTTTATAGAAAATGGATATCCACATGGGGGCAATCAAGGTTGATAAATGTCAACAGCTCTTCTCACTCCATGGAATGATGCATTACAAATTTTTACAACAAGTATAAACTGCAAAAGCAATATTATTCAGTAAGGCAGATAAAATCATCTGATAGATGAACATTTGATTTGATCACTGAAAACTCGAAAGGATACCCAAAAAAAGGAGCATGCAGCAAAATTCACCAAGATAGAGAAAAAAAGGATATTGTATCACATCAAAGATCAATTGTGCAGATCCTCCAAGGGTACGCAACCTCTCGGTTATTGGCTTCACACGGATCGATTGTAAGGGAATAAATGTCTGTGGAGGAAGACGTTGTTCCTTCAAATACTGCAGCACAGGAGACATAAAGTTACTGCACATTCTGGATGATGCCAAAAGTAAAGAACCAACTAAAATCAGAAAATTCTATAACGTGACAAACACAAATGCAAAACGTGGTTGATGGACTGTTCCTATTTGGTTGATATCTTTTGTTTTGCCAGAAAAACAGCTACAAAGTGTGGTTTGCCACATCTTTTTGGTGTACGAATTGTTTGCCACAGCTATGTCAAAATAATGAGTGTAAGACAAGTGGGCAAG
The DNA here is from genome assembly GCF_018294505.1 of Triticum aestivum. Classification (NCBI taxonomy): domain Eukaryota; kingdom Viridiplantae; phylum Streptophyta; class Magnoliopsida; order Poales; family Poaceae; genus Triticum; species Triticum aestivum. The sequence goes on from NC_057814.1 coordinate 334,048,770, forward strand.
GTAGCTAAGAAAGTGTGGCATTCTACGACAGTGGATATGGAACTACAGTAGCCTCATTCAGGTGAAGTTCGCCCAAGGCAAGTCTTGCAATAAGAGTAGCATGTGCTTTCGTCCTTAGGGTGCTATCCATCATGCACCAACCATCCGTCCATGTGACTTTGACATCCATTTGATAAGTTGAAACCCATCCAAGTTTCTTTTAACGCTTCACATGAATTATAGGAAGATTCCATAGATTGGAACTACATCGATTTTTAGCATACACACATCTCTTCGAAAACCATGCAAGCAAATATAAATGGCGCACTGGTTGTTCGATTTCATTTAACAAGTGCTATGTATTCTGGAGAAATACGTTTTGAATTAAACAAAAAGTAAGTAATAGCATTCACTAAAACGGACAGTATAATTTGTTCTCCAAATATATAAAAAAAATGTTGGAAGACAAGCTAACTAAAATCATGAAAGCAGCACCTTAATGCATTCCTTTCCTGTGCTTTCATCTTCAACCACTACTGCATCCATGAATTTTCCCATGGCAACAGTGACAGCAAGGTTGTATTTCTTTTGTGAGGGCCGACAAAGTTCAGTCATGCGACCATGGACTCCAGGGAATAGCCTCTTAAGACTCTTAACAGTTTCTGAAAATCGAGCATCCCGCTCACTTTCATGCTTCACAGCTTTGAGTTCACGTAACTGTGTATCTATCTCATCCACCTTCTGCTTCAATGTCAGATACTTAGCTCTGCATAAAGTTTAAAAAATAATGTATTGGACATCAAAATTCAAAACTGACATTTATGGTAGAGCAAAAGTTAATACACTGAATGATTCGAACAAGCAACCCATCGAGATCAAAGGACTTTGCTATGGACTAACCCTGAAGATTGGCGTTCCTTTGCAATCTTGTTATGATCCTCGCGTAAACGTGTAAGCTCATCTTCATGCTTGGGGATTGAATGAAGAATCTTATTAAGCTTTGTCTGCAATTCACTCTCCTGTGATGATATCTCATCAACACGGCTACGCAGCTGTTGCATATTCTCCTCTAAATTCTTTTTGGCTTCAATATCAGCATTTAGCTCTTTGTCTAATACTTCCTTCTCATCTCGCAGCTTTGCTGTCCTCATTCCTGCATCTTCCTTACTGTAACAGAAGTTAAGGTCCAATGAAGCCGTCATAGGGATGCACGCACAAATATCAAAAGAATGCAAAGACATTGTTCAAAAAGTTTAAATTTATCCATTTTGTCGCAGTTATTCATAACTAATAAAAAAACTCAAATGCTCACAGATTTTGCGAGGTAGCGAAGGTGATTGTAAAACCAAATCATACAGTATGGCCTCGTTGCATGTACTATCTACCTACAGACTTGTCTTACCCCCCCCCCCCCCCCCCCCTCCCCTCTCACAAATAGATGTTCTAGCATTCAAAGTTTGTTAAGAAATACATATCATTCTACGATTTTGAGACTCGCTCGCTCATTCAACTCCCAAGTACTCCCTCCATCCCATAATGTAAGACCATTTTTTACACTAGTTTTATGCCTAGAAACTAGAAAGATAGACAAGACACAATGGTGTTACTCTCCTTAGATAGTACACTAGTACACATGGAGATACGACAGTCAGACTCACATTCTATGATATTCCTGGACTTGGTCATCGGCTAATTGCAGTTTCACTCCTTTATCTTGGCCTTGCTCGTTCAACTCCTCAATAGCACTTGTGACATCAGCCAAAGCACTCTGCAGCCTTTTCATCTCTTCCAAATGTTTATTGTTATCATCCTTCTTTTTGTCAATCTCTTTGTTGCAGCTTTTGATTTTGGATTTGAGCCGAGATATTTGCTCTTTCAATCTAAGAAGCTCGGGTTGCTGAAGAAGAAACATATCAATTAGGATGTAATTAACATGCCCAATCCATAATTTCAACGACATTGGTACGCTCTAAATCTCTAGAAGGCAAGCCTTGTTTCACCTACTAATAAGAATTCTACTACAAATTCTAAATTGCAAGAAGCTAAAAATTAAACACGTAATTAAGAGCAAATACAATGATCAGCAGCTTAATAGATGGATGTGAATCTAAAAAGCATACAAGTCATTCTGGTAGGCACAAGTTGAAAAGAGAGGGGGGGGGGGGGGGTTCTAGTTGTATGATGCCACGAGAACAGAAGAAAAGAATTTGAAAGCTCCTCATACAGCCACAAACAGAAATGTCGTGATGGAAGTGGTGGGGTTTAGGAGTGAAAATAAGGCACCTACCTTTTTGTCAATATCAACCTTTTTCTTCGACATACTCTTCTCGCATAAGGTAATTTTCTTGAGAAATGCACTTTGCTCCTTCCTTTTTGCAGCAAGTCCATTGTCAGAGGATTGATTATCTTCGCGCGCTTGCTGAAGAGAACGTCTATCATCCTCAAGTTCGGCTTCTATTGCTTCCATGTCTTTTTCAATGCTGTAGAGTTGCCATAGGAGATGCTCTGTTTTTAACAGTTTCTGAAAACAAGCAAAGACATAGGGCGCATAATGTGAATATTTGGTAAGCAAGTAACCCAAACTTGAGATTTTTCAGAACAAAAGAAATGAGTGTGGGAGAAGTACCAGGTCCTGCTGTAAGCGCAGATGCTTCTCTGCCTCTTCCTTCTGCGCCTTCTTCTGCTTCCTCTCCATGACGATGGTCCTTTTCTCTTGATAGACAAGTGCAGATTTCTCTTCGGCACTGGTTTTCTGTTCCTCCAATTCGTCGTACTCCCTCCTGAGCTCGTCAGAGCCGGCAATCTGCTCCAGGAGTGCAGTGAGCTCCTTAGGATTCTTGGAGGCAATGGATTCCACGTCACCCTGCAACGCAAATGCTCATGTCACGTCTCCGGAATTATTGCTAATCGAGGAGGAAGAATTAGTGAAGACCTGGAAAACGAGGAAGTTGCGGGCCTTGACGAGAATGCCGAGGGATCTGAGCTTGGCGTTGTAGTCGTCCCACGTGACGAGTCGGCCATCGATACGGTACTCGCTGCCACCGGCGCCGGTAATGGTGCGGGTGAAGTGAAGCTCGCCGCCGGTGCCTGGGAGGTTGTAGACGAGGCGTACGGAGGCCCTGCGACCCTTGGCCTCCTTGTCGCGGTCGTCGAGGGCGTAGATGAGGTCCTTGAGCTGGGCGCCACGGAGGTGTGCGGAGCGGACGCCGAGCACAAAACTGATGGCGTCCATGAGATTGGACTTGCCGGCGCCATTGGGACCGATGATGGCCGTGAAGTCGAAGAAGGGGCCGATGGTCTGCGTTCCCTTGTACGACTTAAAATTCTCCACCTCCAGCCGATGGATCCGCCCACCGCCGCCTCTGCTGCTGTGTCCAACGGAGGCCGCCGCGGCCGCCATGTCTTCCCCGCCTCCTTAGTTCCCCTTGCCCTTCCTAACTGAACTAGGGTTTTCGTCGAAGGGAGATTCGAAGTGCACGGGGAAGGAGACGGATGCCTGTTGCAGCCATCCAGGGCCGTTTTCTGCTCACATTTAGGCCCACCGATTCAATGGACTACGCAATATTCCGCGGAAACATTCCCTCTTTGTGACAAAGAAAAATCTCCACCGCCTAAAAATGATGAGTTTAGATTACAAAATTAGATAAACGTTACATCAGCCAATATGTGCTGATAAAAGACACAAGTACAAGGAGACTGAAATAACATTTACAGGCAGTGCAACATGATAAATGCAATATTTTCAATAGAATTTTCATTATTTTCAACGGCCACATGAGCAACAGGTGCCTCTTGCTGCATCTGGAGGACTACAGCTCGAGGCAAGCTAGGAAGCGGTATAATAGCCTCTTATTCATTAACAGGCATGATTTTCACTTAGCCAATCAATTCATCGTGTGGGTAAGCCAACATAATATTAAGCATACCAACTCCAAGATTATGAGCATCATTAGGAGAAAAACATGTAAGTTAACAGGTACATTGTGACCCGTCTGGTTAACCTCTTCACTCAGTGGGTTGCCTCCAAATTGAATATTGTTTGAAATTGTCCCATCCAACAAACAAACAGTAGTCGTAATACTATTTTTTTTCATCCTGAATATGAAGAGCCTCCTCTTCACCAACTTACCGCAGGTTCTCATTCGCAGTCATTATCAAGTGTCCATTATTATTGGATTGGCTGTTGAAAAGCCCAATGAGCATCTTCATTTGTCATCCATGTCGGCATCCTCTTGGATATGGTCATGCCCATGTTGTGGCCCTAGAGGGTTCAAACCAGGAAAATCAAAAGGTTGATGGAGCATTGGGTGTGTGTCAACCCTAGGAAGGGGATTGGTCTTTATAGGGGGGCGCATGGTGGGGATTGTTGCATGGAAAAAAAAGTTCTACAAAACACTCAAGATATATTCTATGGAGATGCTAGCAACGAGAGGGAGAGGCTACATACCCTTGTAGACCGAAAGTGTCACATGTACGGCTCGGTCATACACTTCATAATGACCTTGGCATAGCCGTACTCCCTTCGTGATCCAATCCAATCTAGCACTTCACGAATGGCACCTCCGAGATGTTCACACGTACGGCTCGGCGATGTCTCCTCCTCCTTGATCCAGCAAGTAGGGTGGAGAGGTAGATGGGATCTAGGCCAGCACGACGGCGTGGTGGTGATGGTGGTAGTGGAGTTTCTGCATGGCTTCACCAAGCGTTGGGGTGAAGGGAAGTGAAAGGAGAGGGAGGGCGGCGGCTAGCAATGGGATGGGTGGTGCGTCAGCCTCTCTCCTCCCTTTTATATAGGGGGTGAGGGGTGTGGCCAGCTCTGGCCACCCCTCCAAGCCAAGGGGTGGATGCCCTCTCCCCAGCCGCATGGGCCTTAGGCGGAGTGGCGCCTGGCCCATCTGGGCTGGTGTGCCCTCCCTAGGGTCCATGAGGACTCTCCGAGGCAGGTGGACCCTTGAAACCTTTCAGGACTCCCGATACAATGTCGGCAACCCCCTGAACTTTTCCGGTACCCTGAAACCCACTTTCCATATATAAATCTTTACTTTCTGACCATTCCGGAGCTTCTCTTGGTGTCCCAGATCCCATAAGGGACTCTGAACTACCTTCGGTCTTGCCAACATTAATATCCCAATACTACCCTAGCGATCGAACGTTAAGTGTGTGACCCTATGGGTTCTAGAACATGCAGACATGACTGAGACACCTCTTCGATCAATAAGCAGTAGTGGGACCTGGATGTCCATATTGACTCCCACATATCCAACAAAGATCTTTATCGGTTTGAACCACAATAATCTCTTTGTCCCGCGATATGTTCCTTGCCCGAGATTCGATCATCGGTATCGCCATACTCCAATCTCGTTATCGGCAAGTCTCTATACTAGTTCCATAATACAAGATCTCCGTGACTAAACTCATTAGTAACTTGCTTGCAAACTTTTCATGGTGTTGTATTACCGAGAAGGCCCAGAGATATCTCTCTATTATACGAAATGACAAATCCCAGTCTCGATCCATGCAACCCATGATAGAGGCGAGGGGCCCGATCTTTCGATGAGACGTTGATACGTCTCCAACGTATCTATAATTTTTGATTGTTTCATGCTATTATATTATCTGTTTTGGATGTTTTATATGCATTAATATGCTATTTTATATTATTTTTGGGACTAACCTATTAACCTAGAGCCCAGTGCCAGTTCCTGTTTTTTCCCTGTTTTTGAGTTTCGCAGAAAAGGAATACCAAACGGAGTCCAAACGGAATAAAACCTTCGCGATGATTTTTCTTGGACCAGAAGACAACCAGGAAACTGGGAGATGAAGTCGGAGGAGCCACGAGGCGGCCACAAGGACGGAGGGCGCGCCCAGGGGGTAGGGCGCGCCCCCCACCCTTGTGGGCCCCTCGTGCACTCCCTGACCTAATTTCTTCGCCTCCCAAACCAACAGAGGCATCCTCGAAAACACTTTTCCACCGCCGCAACCTTCTATACCCGTGAGATCCCATCTAGGGACCTTTTCCGACACCCTGCCAGAGGGAGATTCGATCACGGAGGGCTTCTACATCAATTCTATTGCCCTTCCGATGAAGCGTGAGTAGTTTACCACAGACCTACGGGTCCATAGCTAGTAGCTAGATGGCTTCTTCTCTCTATTTGATTCTCAATACCATGTTCTCCTCGATGTTCTTGGAGATCTATTCGATGTAATACTTTTTTTGCGGTGTGTTTGCCGAGATCCGATGAATTGTGGATTTATGATCAGCTTATCTATGAATATTATTTGAATCTCCTCTGAATTCTTTTATGCATGATTTGATATCTTTGCAATTCTCTTCAAACTATCGGTTTGGTTTGGCCAACTAGATTGGTTTCTCTTGCAATGGGAGAAGTGCTTAGCTTTGGGTTCAATCTTGCGGTATCCTTTCCCAGTGACAGTAGGGGCAGCAAGGCGCGTATTGTATTGTTGCCATCGAGGATAAAAAGATGGCGTTTTCATCATATTGCTTGAGTTAATTCCTCTACATCATGTCATCTTGCTTAATGCGTTACTCCGTTCTTTATGAACTTAATACTCTAGATGCATGCTGGATAGCAGTCGATGTGTGGAGTAATAGTAGTAGATACAGAATCATTTCGGTCTACTTGACACGGACGTGATGCCTATATTCATGATCATTGCCTTAGATATCGTCATAACTTTGCGTTTTTCTATCAATTGCTCGCGAGTAATTTGTTCACCCACCATATTATTTTCTATCTTGAGAGAAGCCTCTATTGAAACCTATGGCCCCTGGGTCTATTTTCCATCATATAAGTTTCCGATCTAATATTTTGCAATCTTTTACTTTCTGATCTATAAACCAAAAATACCAAAAATATTTACTTTATCATTTATCTATCTCTATCATATCTCACTTTTGCAAGTAACAGTGAAGGGTTTGACACCCCCTTTATCGCATTGGGTGTAAGTTGTTTGATTGTTTATGCAGGTATTCGATGACTTGTGCGTTGTCTCCTACTGGATTGATACCTTGGTTCTCAAACTGAGGGAAATACTTATCTCTACTTTGCTGCATCACCCTTTCCTATTCAAGGGAAAAACCAATGCAAGCTCAAGAAGTAGCAGGAAAAATTTCTGGCGCCGTTGTCAGGGAGATTTATGCCAAGTCAAGTCAAGATTATTCTCCTGTCAACTTGCCAATTTCTGGCGCCGTTGCCAGGGAGATCTACACCAAGTCAAGACATACCAAGTACACATCATAAACTCTCATCTCTTGCATTACATTATTCACCATTCTCCTCTCGTTTTCCTCTCCCAGACTTCTAAAACGATTTTCGAAAAGATTTGCCTTTTCTTCGCCCTTCTTTCGTTCGTATTTTCGTTTTCCCTTATGTCTTACTTGGTTTGTTTGCTCGTTTGCTTGGTATAATTGTGTGTTTATTGAAAATCAGAAGCAAAGAGTTCATGGATCCTCATCCACTTGCTAATCTTTTTAAAAGATCCAACTATGATGAACCAATTGCTAGTGAGTTGAATGCACTAGATTATCTTTATGATGTTTTGCTTGAAATTCATGAATCTGAAAATTGTAATGAAGTGCTTTATGAAGTGATTCACGACAGATCCTTGAACAAAAAGCATGATTACAATGATGTTATTATAAATTCTGTTAATGTCAATTGTGCTAATAATATGCAAAACCCCAAGCTTGGGGATGCTAGTTTTGCTATGTCCGCTACTTATTGCAATGATCATGATTGGGGTAATAATGCTTCTTATGATTTTGAAATTTTATTTAAGCCTCATGATGAATATCTTTGCGATAATATTGAAAGTGGGTTTGGAAGAGTGTCAACTCTAGGTATAATGATCCCACTACTTTGGAATATGATCAATCTTATGAAATTTTTGATAAAAGTGGGATTGGAGAGGTCATGACTTTATTTGATGATAATCCCACTATTTTGGAAGATTTTCAACTTCGCATGCATGTGGATCGTGTTGAGAATATGTTCTGTGATAGCTATATTGTTGAATTTGCTTATGATCCTACATGTAATTATTATGAGAGAGGAAAATATGGTTGTAGAAATTTTCATGTTACTAAATTTCCTCTCGTTATGTTGAGATTGCTATTGTTTGTTTCTTCTTCCTTGCATATGCTAGATCTTGCTTGTCTTGATAATTTGTTTTCCTATAAAATGCCTATGCATAGGAAGTATGTTAGACTTAGATGTGATTTTCATATACTACATGATGCTCTCTTCGTGTTTCAATTGATATCTTTCATGTGAGCATCACTAAAATTATCGATGCCTAGCTTAATGGCTTTAAAGAAAAGCGCTTGTTGGGAGACAACCCAATATTTTTCCTTGTTGTTTTGCAATAAATATTTCATCTAGCCTCTGGTTAGATGTGGTTTTGTGTTTTAATTAGTGTTTGTGCCAAGTAAGACCTTTGGGATAGCTTACGATGATAGTTGATTTGATCTTGCTGAAAACAAAAACTTTTGCGCTCAGTCCCAGAATTTTTAAAAATCACAGAAGCGTGATAAAATTCTGAATTTTTTACACAAAATTTATATACATATTGCCATATTGTCCTAATTTTTTAGAATTTTTGGAGTTACATAAGTATTCGAACTGGCCAGATTACTATAGACTGTTCTGTTTTTGACAGATTCTGTTTTCTATGTGTTGTTTGCTTATTTTGATGATTCTATGGGTAGTATCGGGGGGGGGGGGGTAAGGACCATGGATAAGTTGAAATACAGTAGATATTACACCAATATAAATAAAGAATGAGTTCACAACAGTACCGAAAGTGGTGATTTATTTTCTTATACTAACGAAGCTTATGAGATTTTCTGTTGAGTTTTGTGTTGTGAAGTTTTCAAGTTTTGGGTAAGGATTTGATGGACTATGGAATAAGGAGTGGCAAGAGCCTAAGCTTGGGTATGCCCAAGGAACCCCAAGGTAATATTCAAGGACAACCAAGAGCCTAAGCTTAGGCATCCCCTCTTTCGTCTTCGTCTATCGGTAACTTTACTTGAGGCTATATTTTTATTCACCACATGATATGTGTTTTGCTTGGAGCGTCTTGTATGATATGAGTCTTTGATTTTTAGTTTTCCACAATCATCCTTGCTGTGCACACCTTTTGAGAGGGACACGCATGAAGCGTGATTTATTAAATACTCTATGTGCTTCACTTATATCTTTTGAGCTAGGCAATTTTGCTCTAGTGCTTCACTTATATCTTTTTAGAGCACGGCCGTGGTTTTATTTTATAGAAATTGATGAACTCTCATGCTTCACTTATATTATTTTGAGAGTCTTTAAACAACATTGTAATTTGCTTTGGTTATAAATTTAGTCCTAAAATGATGGGCATCCAAGAGGGATATAATAAAAACTTTCATATAAAGTCCATTGAATACTATGAGAAGTTTGATTCCTTATGATTGTTTTGAGATATAAAGTGTTGGGGAACGTAGTAATTCAAAAAAAATTCCTACGATCATGCAAGATCCATCTAGGAGATGCATAGCAACGAGACGGGAGAGTGTGTCCACGTACCCTCGTAGACCGAAAGCGGAAGCGTTTAGTTAACGCGGTTGATGTGAGGGTCGAGGGAGAGTTCCGTCAGCACGAGGCGTGGCGACGGTGTTGGGGATGTGATCCGCGCAGGGCTTCGCCTAAGCACTACGACAATATGACCGAGGTGGTAAACTGTGGAGAGGGGCACCGCACACGGCTAAGAAACAACTGTTGTGCCTTTGGGGTGCCCCCTAGCCGCGTATACAAAGGAGGGGGGAGGAGGAGGCTGGTCCAAGGGGGGCGCGCCAATGGGGGGAGTCCTACTAGGACTCTGTTCCTAGTAGGATTCCCCCCTTTCCTTCCAACAGAGAGGGGGAAAGCGGAAAGGAGGGAGAGGGAAAAGGAAAGAGGGGGGCCCCGCCCCTCCCCTTGTCCAATTCAGATTGGGGCAAGGGGGCGCGCGCCACTCCCCGTGGCCTGCCTCCTCTCCTCCACTATGGCCCATTAGGCCCAATAACTTTCCCGGGGGGTTCCGGTAGCCTCCCGGTACTCCGAAAAATCCCCGAACCTTATCGGAACCATTCCGGTGTCCGTATATAACCTTCCAATATATCAATCTTTACCTCTCGACCATTTCGAGACTCCTCGTCATGTCCGTGATCTCATCCGGGACCCGAACAAACTCCGGTCACCAAAACACATAACTCATAATACAAATCGTCATCGAACGTTAAGCGTGCGGACCCTACAGGTTCGAGAACTATGTAGACATGACCGAGACACATCTCCGGTCAATAACCAATAGCGGAAACTGGATGCTCATATTGGCTCCTACATATTCTACGAAGATCTTTATCAGTCAAACCGCATAACAACATACATCATTCCCTTTGTCATCGGTATGTTACGTGCCCGAGATTCGATCGTCGGTATCATCATACCTAGTTCAATCTCGTTACCGGCAAGTATCTTTACTCGTTCTGTAATGCATCATCCCGTAACTAACTCATTAGTCACATTGCTTGCAAGGCTTATAGTGATGTGCATTACCGAGAGGGCCCAGAGATACCTCTCCGATACACGGAGTGACAAATCCTAAATCTCGATCTATGCCAACTCAACAAACACCTTCGGAGACACTTGAGAGCATCTTTATAATCACCCAATTACGTTGTGACGTTTGATAGCACACAAAGTGTTCCTTCGGTATTCGGGAGTTGCATAATCTCGTAGTCAGAGGAATATGTATAAGTCATGAAGAAAGCAATAGCAATAAAACTAAACGATCATTATGCTAAGCTAACGGATGGGTCTTGTCCATCACATTATTCTCTAATGATGTGATCACGTTGATCAAATGACAACACATGTCTATGGTCAGGAAACTTAACCATCTTTGATTAATGAGCTAGTCAAGTAGAGGCATACTAGGGACACTCTGTTTGTCTATGTATTCACACATGTACTAAGTTTCCAATTAATACAATTCTAGCATGAATAATAAACATTTATCATGATACAAGGAAATATAAATAACAACTTTATTATTGCCTCTAGGGCATATTTCCTTCAGTCTCCCACTTGCACTAGAGTCAATAATCTGGATTACATAGTGATGATTCTAACACCCATGGAGTCTTGGTGCTGATCATGTTTTGCTCGTGGAAGAGGCTTAGTCAACGGGTCTGCAACATTCAGATCCGTATGTATTTTGCAAATCTCTATGTCTCCCTCCTTGACTTGACCACGGATGGAATTGAAGCGTCTCTTGATGTGTTTGGTTCTCTTGTGAAATCTGGATTCCTTCGCCAAGGCAATTGCTCTAGTATTGTCACAAAAGATTTTCATTGGATCCGATGCACTAGGTATTACACCTCGATCGAATATGAACTACTTCATCCAGACTCCTTCATTTGTTGCTTCCGAAGCAGCTATGTACTCCGCTTCACATGTACATCCCGCTACGACGCTCTGCTTGGAACTGCACCAACTGACAGCTCCACCATTCAATATAAATACGTATCTGGTTTGTGACTTAGAGTCATCCGGATCAGTGCCAAAGCTTGTGTGGCGACGGTGTTGGTGATGTGATCCACGCAAGGCTTCGCCTAAGCACTACGACAATATGACCGAGGTGGTAAACTGTGGAGAGGGGCACCACACACGGCTAAGAAACAACGGTTGTGTCTTTGGGCTGCCCCCTGGCCACGTATATAAAGGAGGGGGGAGGAGGAGGCTGACCCAAGGGGGCGCGCCAAGGGGGGGGAGTCCTACTAGGACTCCGTTCCTAGTAGGATTCGGCCCCCCTTTCCTTCCAACGGAGAGGGGGAAAGGGGAAAGGTGGGAGAGGGAGAAGGAACGAGGGAGGGCGCCCCCTCCCCTTGTCCAATTCGGATTGGGGCAAGGGGGGCATGCGCCACCCCCAGTGGCCTGCCTCCTCTCCTCCATTATGGCCCATTAGGCCCAATAACTTTCCCGGGGGGTTCCGGTAGCCTCCTGGTACTCCGAAAAATCCCCGAACCTTATCGGAACCATTCCAGTGTCCATATATAACCTTCCAATATATCAATCTTTACCTCTCGACCATTTCGAGACTCCTCGTCATGCCCGTGATCTCATCCGGGACTCCGAACAAACTTCGGTCACCAAAACACATAACTCATAATACAAATCGTCATCGAACGTTAAGCGTGCGAACCCTACGGGTTCGAGAACTATGTAGACATGACCGAGACACATCTTCGATCATTAACCAATAGCGGAACCTAGATGCTCATATTGGCTCCTACATATTCTATGAAGATCTTTATCGGTCAAACCGCATAACAACATACGTCATTCCCTTTGTCATCAGTATGTTACTTGCCCGAGATTCGATCATCGGTATCATCATACTGTTGGAAATATGCCCTAGAGGCAATAATAAAATGGTTATTATTGTATTTCCTTGTTCATGATAATTGTCTATTGTTCATGCTATAATTGTATTAACTGGAAACCGTAATACATGTGTGAATACATAGACCACAACATGTCCCTAGTAAGCCTCTAGTTGACTAGCTCGTTGATCAATAGATGGTCATGGTTTCCTGGACATGGACATTGGATGTCGTTGATAACGGGATCACATCATTGGGAGAATGATGTGATGGACAAGACCCAATCCTAAGCATAGCACAAGATCGTGTAGTTCATTTGCTAGAGCTTTTCTAATGTCAAGTATCATTTCCTTAGACCATGAGATTGTGCAACTCCCGGATACCGTAGGAATGCTTTGGGTGTACCAAACGTCACAACGTAACTGGGTGGCTATAAAGGTGCACTACAGGTATCTCCGAAAGTGTCTGTTGGGTTGGCACGAATCGAGACTGGGATTTGTCACTCCGTATGACGGAGAGGTATCTCTGGGCCCACTCGGTAATGCATCATCATAATGAGCTCAATGTGACTAAGGAGTTAGCCACGGGATCATGCGTTACGGAACGAGTAAAGAGACTTGTCGCTAACGAGATTGAACAAGGTATAGGGATACTGATGATCGAATCTCGGGCAAGTAACATACCGATAGACAAAGGGGATTGTATACGGGATTGATTGAATCCCCGACATCGTGGTTCATCCGATGAGATCATCGTGGAACATGTGGGAGCCAACATGGGTATCCGGATCTCGCTGTTGGTTATTGGCCGGAGAACGTCTCGGTCATGTCTGCATGGTTCCCGAACCCGTAGGGTCTACACACTTAAGGTTCGGTGACGCTAGAGTTGTTATGGGAAATAGTATGTGGTTACCGAAGGTTGTTCGGAGTCCTGGATGAGATCCCGGACATGACGAGGAGCTCAGGAATGGTCCGGAGGTGAAGATCGGTATATTGGACGAAGGGTATTGGAGTCCGGAATTGTTCCGGGGGTACCAGGCTATGGCCAGCATGTCCGAAAGAGGTTTCGGAGGCCCCGGCAAGCGTTGGGGGGCCTTATGGGCCAAGGGGAAGGGGCAAACCAGCCCACTGAGGGGCTGTGCGCCCCTCCCAACCCCCTCACGTAACCAGGAGAGGTGGGGGCGCCACCCCTAGGGCAGCCGCCCCTCCCGGCTTGGGGGGCAAGTTTCCTAGGGGGGTGGGGGCGCCCAAACCCATCTAGGGTTTCCCCTGGCCGCCGCCTCCTCCTCTAGATCCATCTAGAGGGGCCGGCCCCCTCTCCCCTTCCCCCTATATATAGTGAGGGGGTGGGAGGGCAGCCACGCCCTTCCCTTGGCGCAACCCCCTTCCTCCTCATATATCTCCTCCTCCTCCGTAGTGCTTGGCGAAGCCCTGCCGGAGAACCACGAGCTCCATTGCCACCATGCCGTCGTGCTACTGGAGTTCTCCCTCAACTTCTCCTCTCCCCTTGCTGGATCAAGAAGGAGGAGATGTCCCCGGGCTGTACGTGTGTTGAACGCGGAGGCGCCGTCCATTCGGCGCTAGATCGGATCTTCCGCGATTTGAATCGCCGCGAGTACGACTCCATCAACCGCGTTCTTGTAACGCTTCCTGATAGAGGCGAGGGTGTCCCGATCTTTCGATGAGATGATAACTATCGATTTGGTGGAGTCGACTTTGACGATCCGACTACAAACGTGCACGACGTTGCGCCTTAGCAATCGCTAAACCAATCTCCTGAGGTTACTGACGATGCCGGAAGCACGATCAGCCTGACCACGAAGGTCTATTCCTGCAAGCAATCGAAGAACGAGCAAGAATATGATAAAGCAATCTGAATATTGCGAATATATATGAAGTATTGATAATGGTGGGGATCCGTAAGCGGTCTTGGTCTGGTCGTTGGACACGAACGAAGTACACGAAGTTGCAATGGCTAACTTTTAACTAAACAAATCCCAAGGAAAAAGCTACTAGATGGATCTACTTATATAGGAGCAAGGGGTGGCGGCCAAGGAGGTGGGAGGACGTCCCAAGGCAGCCTAAAACCAACCCTAGGTCGTACAAGGCTCATGGGCCCAAGTGGAGGTGATGCAACACCTTTGGACTTGTAGTTTGACTCGGATTCTGGTGCAACATCAGATTGTTTCGACCATAACTCAATGCTCCGGACGAATTTAAAGGTGAATCCAATTGGGTTGGAAAGAGCACGAAATCTAGTTTCCAACAAAAAAAGAATCACCCAATTCGGAGTCCGTATGAAAAAGTTGTTGGCATTTTGAGTCAGGTATGTCTGTGCAGTCCGAATCTGAATCCAGAACGTGAGAGACTTGGACTCTATCTTCTCTTGGGCCAAAAGTGACGTGAGAGAACTTTTTGAACAGCAAGTAAACATCTCTTTCTCCCTAATCTTCATATGTGGATTGCACAAATGTCTCATACACCTGCAATTAGACAAAACACAAAAGTGTGTGAAGTATTTTTGTTCTGTATAACATAAATAGATTATTGAATAGTTTGCACTAGAAATCACCTGACAAATATGCATATATGCAATATTTTTGGTCGTATCAAAGGTAGTCATGTCCTCATCACTTCCGCTTAGCGATCTTCAAGGGTATGAAGATGCACTCCCTCTCTCTCGTTGCTAGCATCTCCTAGATTGATCTTGATGACACGTAGGAAAATTTTGAATTATTGCTACGTTCCCCAACAGTGGCATCATGAGCTAGGTCTATGCGTAGATTCTATGCACGAGTAGAACACAAAGTAGTTGTGGGCGATGATTTGTTCAATTTGCTTACCGTTACTAGTCTTATCTTGATTCGGCGGCATTGTGGGATGAAGCGGCCCGGACCGACCTTACACGTACACTTACGTGAGACAGGTTCCACCGACTGACATGCACTTGATGCATAAGGTGGCTAGCGGGTGTCTGTCTCTCCCACTTTAGTCGGATCGGATTCGATGAAGAGGGTCCTTACGAAGGGTAAATAGCAATTGGCATATCACCGTTGTGGCTTTTGCATAGGTAAGAAACGTTCTTGCTAGAAACCCATAGCAGCCACGTAAAACATGCAACAACAATTAGAGGACGTCTAACTTGTTTTTGCAGGGTATGCTATGTGATGTGATATGGCCAAAAGGATGTGATGAATTATATATATGTGATGTATGAGATTGATCATGTTCTTGTAATAGGAATCATGACTTGCATGTCGATGAGTATGACAACCGGCAGGAGCCATAGGAGTTGTCTTAATTTATTGTATGACCTGCGTGTCAATGAAAAACGCCATGTAATTACTTTACTTTATTGCTAACCGTTAGCCATAGTAGTAGAAGTAATAGTTGGCGAGACAACTTCATGAAGACACGATGATGGAGACCATGATGATGGAGATCATGGTGTCATGCCGGTGACGAAGGTGATCATGCCGCGCCTCGAAGATGGAGATCAAAAGGCGCAAGATGATACTGGCCATATCATGTCACTTTATGATTTGCATGTGATGTTTGTCATGTTTACATCTTATTTGCTTAGAATGACGGTAGCATAAATAAGATGATCCCTCACTAAAATTTCAAGAGATGTGTTCCCCCTAACTGTGCACCGTTGCGAAGGTTCGTTGTTTCGAAGCACCACGTGATGATCGGGTGTGATAGATTCTAACGTTCGCATACAACGGGTGTAAGCCAGATTTACACATGCGAAACACTTAGGTTGACTTGACGAGCCTAGCATGTACAGACATGGCCTCCGAACACAAGAGACCGAAAGGTCGAACATGAGTCGTATAGTAGATACGATCAACATGGAGATGTTCACCGTTGATGACTAGTCCGTCTCACGTGATGATCGGACACGGTCTAGTCGATTCGGATCATGTATCACTTACATGACTAGAGGGATGTCTATCTAAGTGGGAATTCATTAAATAATCAGATGAACTTAATTATCATGAACATAGTCAAAAGGTCTTTGCAAATTATGTCATAGCTTACGCTTTGGTTCTAATGTTTAAGATATGTTCCTAGAGAAAATTTAGTTGAAAGTTGATAGTAGAAATTATGCGGACTGGGTCCATAAACTGAGGATTATCCTCATTGCTGCGCAGAAGGCTTATGTCCTTAATGCACCGCTCGGTGTGTGAACCTCGAGCATCGTCTGTGGATGTTGCGAACATCTGACATACACGTTTTGATGACTACGTGATAGTTCAGTGCGTAATGCTAACGGTTTAGAATTGAGGCGCCAAAGACGTTTCTGAAACGTCGCAAAACATATGAGATGTTCCAAAGACTGAAATTGGGATTTCAGACTGGTGCCCACGTCAAGAGGTATGAGACCTCTGACAAGTTTCTTAAGCCTGCAAACTAAGGGAGAAAAGCTCAATCGTTGAGCATGTGCTCAGATTGTCTGAATATTACAATCGCTTGAATCGGGTGGGAGTTAATCTTCCAGATGAGATAGTGATGGTTCTCCATAGTCACTGCCACCAAGCTATTAGAGCTTCGTGATGAACTATAACATATCAGGGATAGACATGATGATCCTTGAGCAACTCGCGATGTTTGACACCGCGAAAGTAGAAATCAAGTAGGAGCATC
This sequence comes from Triticum aestivum, assembly GCF_018294505.1. Classification (NCBI taxonomy): domain Eukaryota; kingdom Viridiplantae; phylum Streptophyta; class Magnoliopsida; order Poales; family Poaceae; genus Triticum; species Triticum aestivum. The sequence goes on from NC_057814.1 coordinate 334,065,816, forward strand.
AATTGTTGATGGTTAGTAAAACCACTAGTTTCAAGAAGGGCAAGGGAAAGAAGGGATACTTCATGAAACGGCAAATCAGTTGCTGCTCTAGTGAAGAAACCCAAGGTTGAACCCAAACCCGAGACTAAGTGCTTCTGTAATGAGGGGAACGGTCACTGAAGCAGAACTACCCTAGATATTTGGTAGATGAGAAGGCAGGCAAGGTCGACAGAAGTATATTGGATATACATTATATTAATGTATACTTTACTAGTACTCCTAGTAGCACCAGGGTATTAGATACCGGTTCGGTTGCTAAGTGTTGGTAACTCGAAATGAAAGGGTACGGAATAAACGGAGACTAGCTAAAGGTGAGATGACGATATGTGTTGGAAGTGTTTCCAAGGTTGATGTGATCAAGCATCACATGCTCCCTCTACCATCGAGATTGGTGTTAAACCTAAATAATTGTTATTTGGTGTTTGCGTTGGGCATAGACATGATTGGATTATGTTTATCGCAATACGGTTATTCATTTAAGGAGAATAATGGTTACTCTGTCTATTTGAATAATACCTTCAATGGTCTTGCACCTAAAATGAATGGTTTATTGAATCTCGATCGTAGTGATACACATGTTCATGCCAAAAGATATAAGATAGTAATGATAGTACCACATACTTGTGGCACTGCCACTTGAGTCATATTGGTATAAAACGCATGAAGAAGCTCCATGTTGATGGAACTTTGGACTCACTCGTTTTTGAAACGATCGAGACATGCGAACCATGTCTAGTAGTATATATGCATGAAGAAAGTCCATACAGATGGATCGTTTGGACTCACTTGAGACATGCAAATCATACCACATGGGCAAGATGACTGAAAGGCCTCGTTTTCAGTAAGATGGAACAAGAAAGCAACTTGTTGGAAGTAATACATTTTGATGTGTGCAGTCCAATGAGTGCTGAGGCATGCAGTGGATATCGTTATGTTCTTACTTCACAGATGATTTGAGTAGATGCTGAGTATATTTACTTGATGAAACACAAGTCTGAATTATTGAAAGGTTCAAGTAATTTCAGAGTGAAGTTGAAGATCGTCGTGACAAGAGAATAAAATGTATGTGATATGATCATAGAGATGAATATCTGAGTTACGAGTTTGGCACACAATTAAGACATTGTGGAAATTGTTTCACAACTAATACCGCCTGGAACACCATAGTGTGATGGTGTGTCTGAACATCATAACTGCACCCTATTGGATATGGTGCATACCATGATGTCTCTTATCGAATTACCACTATCGTTTATGGGTTAGGCATTAGAGACAACCGCATTCACTTTAAATAGGGCACCACGCAATTTCGTTGAGACAACACCGTATGAACTATGGTTTAGAGAAACCTAAGTTGTTGTTTCTTAAAAGTTTGGGGCTGCGACGCTTATGTGAAAAAGTTTCAGGCTGATAAGCTCGAACCCAAAACGGATAAATGCATCTTCATAGAATACCCAAACAGTTGGGTATACCTCCTATTTCAGATCCGGAAGCAAAAGTGATTGTTTCTAGAAACGGGTCCTTTCTCGAGGAAAAGTTTCTCTCGAAAGAATTGAGTGGGAGGATGGTGGAGACTTGATGAGGTTATTGAACCGTCACTTCAACTAGTGTGTAGCAGGGCACAGGAAGTTGTTCCTATGGCACCTACACCAACTGAAGTGGAAGCTTATGATAGTGATCATGAAACTTCGGATCAAGTCACTACCAAACCTCGTAGGTCGACAAGGATGCATACTACTTCAGAGTGGTACGTAATCCTATCTTGGAAGAACTACTTGATGGTCATAAGGTTGTTGGGTGCAGATGGATTTTAAAAGGAAGACGGACAATGATGGTAAGTGTCACCATTAAGAAAGCTCGACTTGTCGTTAAGATGTTTTCCGACAAGTTCAAGGAGTTGACTACGATGAGACTTTCTCACTCGTAGCGATGCTAAGAGTCTGTTGGAATTATATTAGCAGTTACTGCATTATTTATGAAATCTTGCAGATAGGATGTCAAAACATTGTTTCCTCGATGATTTTCTTGAGGAAATGTTGTATGTGATACAACCAGAAGGTTTTGTCAATCCTGAAATATGCTAACAAGTATGCAAAGCTCCAGCAATCCTTCTAAGGACTGGAGTAAGCATCTCGGAGTTGGAATGTACGCTTTGATGAGATGATCAAAGATTTTGGGTTTATACAAAGTTTATGAGAAACTTGTATTTTCAAAGAAGTGAGTGGGAGCACTATAGAATTTTTGATGAGTATATGTTGTTAACATATTGTTGATCAGAAATGATGTAGAATTTCTGGAAAGCATACAGGGTTATTTGAAAAGTGTTTTTCAATGGAAAACCTGGATTAAGCTACTTGAACATTGAGCATCAAGATCTATAAGGATAGATAAAAAACGCTTAATAGTACTTTCAAATGAATACATACCGTGACAAGATTTTGAAGGAGTTCAAAATAGATCAGCAAAGAAGGAGTTCTTGGCTGTGTTACAAGGTGTGAGTGTTGAGTAAGACTCAAAACATGACAACGACAGAAGAGAGAGAAAGGACGAAGGTCGTCCCCTATGCTTTAGACGTAGGCTCTACAGTATGCTATGCTGTGTACCGCACCTAAAGTGTGCCTTGCCATGAGTCAGTCAAAGGGGTACAAGAGTGATCCAGGAATGGATCACATGACAGCGGTCGAACTTATCCTTAGTAACTAGTGGACTAAGGAATTTTCTCGATTATGGAGGTGGTAAAAGAGTTCATCGTAAAGGGTTACGTCGATGCAAACTTTGACACTAATCCGGATGACTCTGAGTAGTAAACTGGATTCGTATAGTAGAGCAGTTATTTGGAATAGCTCCAAGTAGCGCGTGGTAGCTGCATCTACAAGATGACATAGAGATTTGTAAAGCACACACGGATCTGAAAGGTTCAGACCCGTTGACTAATAACCTCTTTCACAAGCGATATATGAACAAACCCCATGGGTGTTGGATTCATTACAATCACATAGTGATGTGAACTAGATTATTGACTCTAGTGCAAGTGGGGGACTGTTGGAAATATGCCCTAGAGGCAATAATAAAATGGTTATTATTGTATTTCCTTGTTCATGATAATTGTCTATTGTTCATGCTATAATTGTATTAACTGGAAACCGTAATACATGTGTGAATACATAGACCACAACATGTCCCTAGTAAGCCTCTAGTTGACTAGCTCGTTGATCAATAGATGGTCATAGTTTCCTGGCCATGGACATTGGATGTCGTTGATAACGGGATCACATCATTGGGAGAATGATGTGATGGACAAGACTCAATCCTAAGCATAGCACAAGATCGTGTAGTTCGTTTGCTAGAGCTTTTCTAATGTCAAGTATCATTTCCTTAGACCATGAGATTGTGCAACTCCCGGATACCGTAGGAATGCTTTGGGTGTACCAAACGTCACAACGTAACTGGGTGGCTATAAAGGTGCACTACAGGTATCTCCGAAAGTGTCTGTTGGGTTGGCACGAATCGAGACTAGGATTTGTCACTCCGTATGATGGAGAGGTATCTCTGGGCCCACTCGGTAATGCATCATCATAATGAGCTCAATGTGACTAAGGAGTTAGCCACGGGATCATGCGTTATGGAACGAGTAAAGATACTTGTCGGTAACGAGATTGAACAAGGTATAGGGATACCGACGATCGAATCTCGGGCAAGTAACATACCGATAGACGAAGGGAATTGTATACGGGATTGATTGAATCCCCGACATCGTGGTTCATCCGATGAGATCATCATGGAACATGTGGGAGCCAACATGGGTATCCAGATCCCGCTGTTGGTTATTGGTCGGAGAACGTCTCGGTCATGTCTGCATGGTTCCCGAACCGGTAGGGTCTACACACTTAAGGTTCGGTGACGCTAGAGTTGTTGTGGGAAATAGTATGTGGTTACCGCAGGTTGTTCGGAGTCCCGGATGAGATCCCAGACATGACGAGGAGCTCCGGAATGGTCCGGAGGTGAAGATCGGTATATTGGACGAAGGGTATTGGAGTCCGGAATTGTTCCGGGGGTACCAGGCTATGGCCAGCATGTCCGAAAGGGGTTTCGGAGGCCCCGACAAGCGTTGGGGGGCCTTATGGGCCGAGGGGAAGGGGCAAACCAGCCCACTAAGGGGCTGTGCGCCCCTCCCAACCCCTCTCACGTAACTAGGAGAGGTAGGGGCGCCACCCCTAGGGCAGCCGCCCCTCCCGGCTTGGGGGGCAAGTTTCCTAGGGGGTGGGGGCGCCCAAACCCATCTAGGGTTTCCCCTGGCCGCCGCCTCCTCCTCTAGATCCATCTAGAGGGGTCGGCCCCCTCTCCCCTTCCCCCTATATATAGTGAGGGGGTGGGAGGGCAGCCACACCCTTCTCTTGGTGCAGCCCCCTTCCTCCTCATACATCTCCTCCTCCTCCTCCGTAGTGCTTGGTGAAGCCCTGCCGGAGAACCACGAGCTCCATTGCCACCATGCCGTCGTGCTGCTGGAGTTCTCCCTCAACTTCTCCTCTCCCCTTGCTCGATCAAGAAGGAGGAGACGTCCCCGGGCTGTACGTGTGTTGAACGCGGAGGCGCCGTCCGTTCGGCGCTAGATCGGATCTTCCGCGATTTGAATCGCCGCGAGTACGACTCCATCAACCGCGTTCTTGTAACGCTTCCGCTTAGCGATCTTCAAGGGTATGAAGATGCACTCCCTCTCTCTCGTTGCTAGCATCTCCTAGATTGATCTTGGTGTCACGTAGGAAAATTTTGAATTATTGCTACATTCCCCAACACATACCTAGTTCAATCTCGTTACCACCAAGTCTCTTTAGTCGTTCTGTAATGCATCATCCCGTAACTAACTCATTAGTCACATTACATGCAAGGCTTATAGTGATGTGCATTACCGAGAGGGCCCAGAGATACCTCTCCGATACACGGAGTGACAAATCCTAAATCTCGATCTATGCCAACTCAAAAAACACCTTCGGAGACACTTGTAGAGCATCTTTATAATCACCTAGTTACATTGTGATGTTTGATAGCACATGAAGTGTTCCTTCGGTTTTCGGGAGTTGCATAATCTCATAGTTAGAGGAATATGTATAAGTCATGAAGAAAGCAATAGCAATAAAACTAAACGATCATTATGCTAAGCTAACGGATGGGTCTTGTCCATCACATCATTATCCAATGATGTGATCCCCTTGATCAAATGACAACACATGTCTATGGTCAGGAAACTTAACCATCTTTGATTAACGAGCTAGTCAAGTAGAGGCATACTAGGGACACTCCGTTTGTCTATGTATTCACACATGGACTAAGTTTCCGGTTAATACAATTCTAGCATGAATAATAAACATTTATCATCATATAAGGAAATATAAATAACAACTTTATTATTGCCTCTAGGGCATATTTCCTTCATAAAGATGGTGATATTAGAGTCATGCTAGTAAGTAATTATGAATTTGAGAAATACTTGTGTTAAAATTTGTGATTCCCGTAGCATGCACGTTTGGTGAACGGTTATGTGATGAAGTCAGAGCATGATTTATTTATTGATTGTCTTCCTTATGAGTGGCGGTCGGGGACGAGCGATGATCTTTTCCTACCAATCTATCCCCCTAGGAGCATGCATGTAGTACTTTGTTTTGATAACTAATAAATTTTTGCAATAAGTAGAGTTCTTTATGACTATTGTTGAGTCCATGGATTATACGCACTCTCACCCTTCCACCATTGCTAGTCTCTCTAGTGCCGTGCAACTTTTGCCGGTACCATATACCTTCCTCAAAACAAACACCATACCTACGTATTATGGCATTTCCATATCCATTCCGAGATATATTGCCATGCAACTTTCCACCGTTCCGTTTATTATGACACGCTTCATCATTGTCATATTGCTTTGCATGATCATGTAGTTGACATCGTATTTGTGGCAAAGCGCTTCATCATTGTCATATTGCTTTGCATGATCATGTAGTTGACATCGTATTTGTGGCAAAGCCATCGTTCATAATTCTTTCATACATGTCATTCTTGATTCATTGCACATCCCGGTACACCGCCGGAGGCATTCATATAGAGTCATATTTTGTTCTAAGTATCGAGTTGTAATTCTTGAGTTGTAAGTAAATAAAAGTGTGATGATCTTCATTATTAGAGCACTGTCCCATGTGAGGAAAGGATGATGGAGACTATGATTCCCCCACAAGTCGGGATGAGATTCCGGACGAAAAAAAGAAGCAAGAAAAAGAGAGAAGGCCCAAATAAAAAAAAAGAGAGAAAAGAAAGAAGGGGCAATGCTACTATCCTTTTACCACACTTGTGCTTCAAAGTAGCACCGTGATCTTCATGATAGAGAGTCTCCTATGTTGTCACTTTCATATACTAGTGGGAATTTTTCATTATAGAACTTGGCTTGTGTATTCCAATGATGGGCTTCCTCAAGTTGCCCTAGGTCTTCGTGAGCAAGCGAGTTGGATGCACACCCACTTAGTTTCTTTTTGAGGTTTCATAAACTTATAGCTCTAGTGCATCCGTTGCATGGCAATCCCTACTCACTCACATTGATATCATCATAACTTTGTGCTTTTCTATCGATTGCTCGGCAGTAATTTGTTCACCCACCGTAATATTTACTATCTTGAGAGAGGCCTCTAGTGAAACCTATGGCCCCCGGGTCTACTTTCCATCATATAAGTTTCTGATCTACAATATTAGTTTTCCATTTACTCTTTTTGCAATCTTTTACTTTTCGATCTATAAACCAAAAATATTTACTTTACTGTTTATCTATCTCTATCAGATCTCACTTTTGCAAGTAACCGTGAAGGGATTGACAACCCCTTTGTCGTGTTGGGTGCAAGTTGTTTGATTGTTTGTGCAGGTATTCAGTGACTTGTGCGTTGTCTCCTACTGGATTGATATCTTGGTTCTCAAACTGAGGAAAATACTTATCTCTACTTTGCTACATCACCCTTTCCTCTTCAAGGGAAAACCAACGCAAGCTCAAGAAGTAGCATATGTTAACTATCGATTTGGTAGAGTCGACTTTGACAATCCAGCTACGAACGTGCAACAACGTTGCGCCTTAGCAATCGCTAAACCAATCTCCTGAGGTTACTGATGATGCCTTCACACGATCATCCTGACCACGAAGGTCTATTCCTGCATGCAATCGAAAAACAAGCAAGAATATGATAATCCAATCTGAATATTGGGAATATATGTGAAGTATTGATAAAAGTGGGGATCCGAAAGCAGCGTTGATACCACTTGATAGAGGAGAGGGTGCTGATCTTTTAGTGAGATGATAACTATCGATTTGGTGGAGACGACTTTGACAATCCAACTACAAACCTGCACCCACATTGTGCCTTAGCAATCACTAAACAAATCTCTCGGGTTACTGACGATGCCTGTCGGCGTGGACCGACGATCTATGGGGTGGCTCAACCCCTTTGTGGTTCGGCGAGGGGGTGCACTAAATGCAAAGAGCAAGAACAACAGGAGGCGTTGCGGTCTTTTACCCAGGTTTGGGCTGCTGAGAAGCGTAAAACCCTACTCCTGCTTTGGTGTATTGGATGAGTGTGGGCACAAGTACACGGAGCGCTCTCCCCCGGCAAGGCGCAAGGAGAGGGCTGCTACACACGTACGTATGCTTGAGGTTGCTATGGGTTCGAACCCCTGTAAAGGTTGCCCTGGCCCTCCTTTTATAGTCCAAGGGGTTACCACAGTGGCAAAAGGGTCACTACATGGTGATTAGATAGCAACAGTGCTATCATACCTAACTCTGCCGGCTAGGACAAAAAGCATTAAATGCATCACTAGTTGTCGTGAGGAGGAGAAGCCCCGACAAGGATGCAACACCGCTTGCCCAACTAACTCCTATTAGCTTGACACACCATTTGGACGGGTGTCAATAAAGGTAATCTTCATTCCGGTGAGCCGCCATGTGCCCGATAAGCCCCACCAAACTACCTGCAGGCTCGACACCTCATCGATGGGTGACTATCTGCTCGGTGAGGTGGAGCTCTAGCGTTTGGTGAAGTCTTGTCGGGTCTGGCGTTTGTCGGGCCTTTGCCTTGCCGGCTGTCTGCAGGGGTCACTTCTAGTGCTCCATCTTGTAGCTTGTCTTGGTTTTCTTGATGCGCTTCTTGATCTCTCAAAGAGCTGCTTCTTTTGATTTGGAAATCTTTGTTGAGAATTTATCATGCCGGAGGAGCTACTACTTGTCTATTGCTACCTCTTGAGCACTGCGTTGGTTTTCCCTTGAAGAGGAAAGGGTGATGCAGTAAAGTAGCGTAAGTATTTCCCCCAGTTTTTGAGAACCAAGGTATCAATCCAGTAGGAGATCATGCACGAGTCCCTCGCACCTACAGAAACAAATAAGAACCTCGCAACCAACGCAATAAAGGGGTTGTCAATCCCTCCACGGTCACTTACGAGAGTGAGATCTGATAGATATGATAAGATAATTTTTTTGGTATTTTTATGATAAAGATGCAAAGTAAAATAAACGGCAATAAAAATAGCTAAGTGTTGGAAGATTAATAGATGGAAAATAGACCCGGGGGCCATAGGTTTCACTAGTGGCTTCTCTCAAGAGCATAAGTATTACGGTGGGTAATCGAATTACTGTCGAGCAATTGATAGAATTGAGCATAGTTATGAGAATATCTAGGTATGATCATGTATATAGGCATCACGTCCGCGACAAGTAGACCGAAACGATTCTGCATCTACTACTATTACTCCACACATCGACCGCTATCCAGCATGCATCTAGAGTATTAAGTTCATAAGAACAGAGTAATGCTTTAAGTAAGATGACATGATGTAGAGGGATAAACTCATGCAATATGATATAAACCCCATCTTTTTATCCTCGATGGCAACAATACAATACGTGCCTTGCTGCCCCTGCTGTCACTGGGAAAGGACACCGCAAGATTGAACCCAAAGCTAAGCACTTCTCCCATTGCAAGAAAGATCAATCTAGTAGGCCAAACCAAACTGATAATTCGAAGAGACTTGCAAAGATAACCAATCATACATAAAAGAATTCAGAGGAGATTCAAATATTGTTCATAGATAATCTTGATCATAAACCCACAATTCATCGGATCTCGACAAACACACCGCAAAAGAAGATTACATCGAATAGATCTCCAAGAAGATCGAGGAGAACTTTGTATTGAGATCCAAAGAGAGAGAAGAAGCCATCTAGCTAATAACTATGGACCCGAAGGTCTGAGGTAAACTACTCACACATCATCGGAGAGGCTATGGTGTTGATGTAGAAGCCCTCCGTGATCAATGCCCCCTCCGGCGGAGCGCCGGAAAAGGCCCCAAGATGGGATCTCACGGGTACAGAAGGTTCGGCGGTGGAAATAGGGTTTTGGCTCTGTCCTTGATGGTTTGGGGGTACGTAGGTATATATAGGAGGAAGAAGTACGTCGGTGGAGCAACGTGGGCCCCATGAGGGTGGAGGGCGCGCCTGGGGGGGAGGCGTGCCCCCTACCTCGTGCTCTCCTCGTTGATTGCTTTACGTAGACTCCAAGTCCTCTGGATCACGTTTGTTCCGAAAATCACGTCCCCGAAGGTCTCATTCCGTTTGGACTCCGTTTGATATCCTTTTCCTTCGAAACACTGAAATAGGCAAAAAACAACAATTTGGGTTGGGCCTCCGCTTAATAGGTTAGTCCCAAAAATAATATAATAGTGTATAATAAAGCCCATTAAACATCCAAAACAGAATATAATATAGCATGGAACAATCAAAAGTTATAGATACGTTGGAGACGTATCAAGCATCCCCAAGCTTAATTCCTGCTCGTCCTCGAGTAGGTAAATGATAAAAACAGAATTTTTGATGTAGAATGCTACTTAGCATAATTTTCAATGTAATTCTCTTAATTGTGGTATGAATATTCAGATCCGAAAGATTCAAGATAAAAGTTTAATATTGACATAAAAATAATAATACTTCAAGCATACTAACTAAGCAATTATGTCTTCTCAAAATAACATGGCCAAAGAAAGTTATCCCTACAAAATCATATAGTCTGGCTATGCTCTATCTTCATCACACAAAGTATTTAATCATGCACAACCCCGATGACAAGCCAAGCAATTGTTTCATACTTTTGGTGTTCTCAAACTTTTTCAATCTTCACGCAATACATGAGTGTGAGCCATGGACATAGCACTATATGTGGAATAGAATGGTGGTTGTGGAGAAGACAAAAAAGGAGAAGATAGTCTCACATCAACTAGGCGTATCAACGGGCTATGGAGATGCCCATCAATAGATATCAATGTGAGTGAGTAGGGATTGCCATGCAACGGATGCACTAGAGCTATAAGTATATGAAAGCTCAACAAAAGAAACTAAGTGGGTGTGCATCCAACTCGCTTGCTCACGAAGACCTAGGGCATTTTGAGGAAGCCCATCATTGGAATATACAAGCCAAGTTCTATAATGAAAAATTCCCACTAGTATATGAAAGTGATATCATAGGAGACTCTCTATCATGAAGATCATGGTGCTACTTTGAAGCACAAGTGTGGAAAAAGGATAGTAGCATTGTCCCTTCTCTCTTTTTCTCTCATTTTTTTTTTATTTGGGCCTTTTCTCTTTTTTTATGGCCTCTTTTTTTTCTTTCTTTTTTTATTTTTGTCCGGAGTCTCATCCCGACTTGTGGGGGAATCATAGTCTCCATCATCCTTTCCTCACTTGGGACAATGCTCTAATAATGATGATCATCACACTTTTATTTACTTTACAACTCAAGAATTACAACTCAAACTTAGAACAAAATATGACTCTATGTGGATGCCTCCGGCGGTGTACCGGGATATGCAATGAATCAAGAGTGACATGTATGAAAGAATTATGAACGGTGGCTTTGCCACAAATACGATGTTAACTACATGATCATGCAAGGCAATATGACAATGATGGAGCATGTCATAGTAAACGGAACGGTGGTAAGTTGCATGGCAATATATCTCAGAATGGCTATGGAAATGCCATGATAGGTAGGTATGGTGGCTGTTTTGAGGAAGGTATATGGTGGGTGTATGATACCGGCGAAAAGTGCGCGGTATTAGAGAGGCTAGCAATGGTGGAAGGATGAGAAGTGCATATAATCCATGGACTCAACATTAGTCATAAAGAACTCATATACTTATTGCAAAAATCTACAAGTTATCAAAGCAAAGTATTACGCGCATGCTCCTAGGGGGATAGATTGGTAGGAAAAGACCATCGCTCGTCCCCGACCGCCACTCATAAGGAAGACAATCAATAAATAAATCATGCTCCGACTTCATCACATAATGGTTCACCATACATGCATGCTACGGGAATCACAAACTTTAACACAAGTATTCCTCAAATTCACAACTACTCAACTAGCATGACTCTAATATCACCATCTTCATATCTCAAAACAATTATCAAGCATCAAACTTCTCATAGTATTCAACACACTCATAAGAATATTTTTTACTAATCTTGGATGCCTATCATAATTAAAGCAAATTACCATGCTGTTTTGTAGGACTCTCAAAATAATATAAGTGAAGCATGAGAGAACAATAGTTTCTATAAAACAAATCCACCACCGTGCTCTAAAAGATATAAGTGAAGCACTAGAGCAAAAACTATATAGCTCAAAAGATATAAGTGAAGCACATAGAGTATTCTAATAAATTCCGAATCATGTGTGTCTCTCTCAAAAGGTGTGTACAGCAAGGATGATTGTGGTAAACTAAAAAGCAAAGACTCAAATCATACAAGACGCTCCAAGCAAAACACATATCATGTGGTGAATAAAAATATAGCTCCAAGTAAAGTTACCGATGGACGAAGACGAAAGAGGGGATGCCTTCCGGGGCATCCCCAAGCTTTGGCTTTTTGGTGTCCTTAGATTATCTTGGGGTGCCATGGGCATCCCCAAGCTTAGGCTCTTGCCACTCCTTGTTCCATAATCCATCAAATCTTTTACCCAAAACTTGAAAACTTCACAACACAAAACTTAACAGAAAATCTCGTGAGCTCCGTTAGCGAAAGAAAACAAAACACCACTTCAAGGTACTGTAATGAACTCATTCTTTATTTATATTGGTATTAAACCTACTGTATTCCAACTTCTCTATGGTTTATATACTCTTTTATTAGCCATAGATTCATCAAAATAAGCAAACCACACGCGAAAAACAGAATCTGTCAAAAACAGAATAGTCTGTAGTAATCTGTAACTAACGCAAACTTCTGAACTCAGAAAAATCTACCAAAATAGGAAGACCTAGACAATTTGTTTATTGATCTACTGCAATTGAAATCAGTATTTTATCACGTTCTGGTGATTTTTAACAATTGTTTTCGTGAACAGAAAGTTTCTGGAATTTTCAGCAAGATCAAATAACTATCATCCAAGAAGATCCTATAGGGTTAACTTGGCACAAACACTAATTAAAACATAAAAACAAATCTCACCAGAGGTTAGATCAAATACTTATTCCTAAATAGAAGCAAAAAGCAAAAAAAAACTAAAATAAAATTGGGTTGCCTCCCAACAAGCGCTATCGTTTAACGCACCTAGCTAGGCATAAAAGCAAGGATAGATCTAGGTATTGCCATCTTTGGTAGGCAATCCATAAGTAGCTCTCATAATAGATTCATAAGGTAATTTTATTTTCTTTCTAGGGAAGTGTTCCATGCCTTTCCTTAACGGAAATTGGAATCTAATATTCCCTTCCTTCATATCAATAATTGCACCAATCGTTCTAAGGAAAGGTCTACCAAGAATAATAGGACATGAAGGATTGCAATCTATATCAAGAACAATGAAATCTACGGGCACATAGTTCCTATTTGCAACAATAAGAACATCATTAATTCTTCCCATAGGTTTCTTAATAGTGGAATCCGCAAGGTGCAAGTTTAAAGAACAATCATCAAATTCACGGAAACCTAGCAAATCACACAAAGTTTTTGGAATCGTGGAAACACTAGCACCCAAATCACACAAAGCATAGCATTCATGATCTTTAATTTTAATTTTAATAGTAGGTTCCCACTCATCATAAAGTTTTCTAGGGATAGAAACTTCCAACTCAAGTTTTTCTTCATAAGATTGCATCAAAGCATCAACGATATGTTTAGTAAAAGCTTTATTTTGGCTATAAGCATGAGGAGAATTTAGCACGGATTGCAACAAGGAAATACAATCTATCAAAGAGCAATTATCATAATTAAATTCCTTGAAATCCAAAATAGTGGGTTCATTAATATCTAAAGTTTTGATCTCTTCAATCCCACTTTTACCAATTTTTGCATCAAGATCTAAAAACTCCGAATTTTTGGGACGCCTTCTAGGTAAAGGTAACTCATCTCCAGTCCCATCATTATCAAGATTCATATTGCAAAACAAAGATTTAATAGGAGACACATCAATAACTTTTAGATCTTCATCTTTATTTTCATAGAAACTAGAAGAACACGCTTTCACAAAGCAATCTTTCTTAGCACGCATCCTAGCGGTTCTTTCTTTGCACTCATCAATGGAAATTCTCATGGCTTTGAGAGACTCATTGATATCATGCTTAGGTGGAATAGATCTAAGTTTCAAAGAATCAACATCAAGAGAAATTCTATCAACGTTCCTAGCCAATTCATCAACCTTAAGCAATTTTTCTTCAAGCAAAGCATTGAAATTCTTTTGCGAATTCATAAACTCCTTAACACTAGTCTCAAATTCAGAGGGCATCTTATTAAAATTTCCATAAGAATTGTTGTAGGAATTACCATAATTATTAGAGGAATTACTAGGGAACGGCCTAGGATTAAAGTTTCCTCTATACGCGTTGTTACCAAAATTATTCCTACCAACAAAATTCACATCCATAGATTCATTATTATTCTCAATCAAAGTAGACAAAGGCATATCATTAGGATCAGAAGAAACACTTTTAGTAGCAAATAATTTCATAAGTTCATCCATCTTTCCACTCAAAACATTAATTTCTTCTATCGCATGCACTTTTTTATTAGTAGATCTTTCGGTGTGCCATTGAGAATAATTAACCATAATATTATCTAGGAGTTTAGTAGCTTCTCCTAAAGTGATTTCCATAAAAGTGCCTCCCGCGGCCGAATCTAAAAGATTTCTAGAAGCAAAATTCAATCCGGCATAAATTTTTTGTATAATCATCCAAAGATTCAAACCATGTGTAGGGCAATTACGTATCATTAATTTCATCCTCTCCCAAGCTTGTGCAACATGTTCATGATCAAGTTGCTTAAAATTCATGATATCGTTTCTAAGAGAGATGATTTTAGCGGGAGGAAAATACTTAGAGATAAAAGCATCTTTGCACTTATTCCATGAATCAATACTATTTTTAGGCAAAGACGAAAACCAAACTTTAGCACGATCTCTAAGCGAAAAAGGAAATAGCTTCAATTTAACAATATCATTGTCCACATCTTTCTTCTTTTGCATATCACACAAATCAACGAAGCTATTCAGATGGGTAGCGGCATCTTCACTAGGAAGGCCGACGAATTGATCTTTCATGACAAGATTCAACAAAGCAGCATTAATTTCACAAGATTCAGCATCGGTAAGAGGAGCAATCGGAGTGCTAAGAAAATCATTGTTGTTGGTATTGGTAAAGTCACACAATTTAGTATTGTCTTGAGCCATAATGACAAGCAAGCAATCCAACACACGAGAAAACAAGAAGCAAGCGAAAAAGAGGCGAACAGAAAAGAGAGGGCGAATAAAACGGCAAGGGTGAAGTGGGGGAGAGGAATACGAGAGGCAAATGGCAAATAATGTAATGCGAGGGATAAGAGTTTGTGATGGGTACTTGGTATGTCTTGACTTGACTTGACTTGGCTGAATCTCCCCGGCAACGGCGCCAGAAATCCTTCTTGCTACCTCTTGAGCACTGCGTTGGTTTTCCCTTGAAGAGGAAAGGGTGATGCAGTAAAGTAGCGTAAGTATTTCCCTCAGTTTTTGAGAACCAAGGTATCAATCCAGTAGGAGATCACGCACGAGTCCCTCGCACCTACACAAACAAATAAGAACCTCGCAACCAACGCGATAAAGGGGTTGTCAATCCCTCACGGTCACTTACGAGAGTGAGATCTGATAGATATGATAAGATAATATTTTTGGTATTTTTATGATAAAGATGCAAAGTAAAATAAACGGCAATAAAAATAGCTAAGTGTTGGAAGATTAATATGATGGAAAATAGACCCGGGGGCCATAGGTTTCACTAGTGGCTTCTCTCAAGAGCATAAGTATTACGGTGGGTAAACGAATTACTGTCGAGCAATTGATAGAATTGAGCATAGTTATGAGAATATCTAGGTATGATCATGTATATAGGCATCACGTCCGCGACAAGTAGACCGAAACGATTCTGCATCTACTACTATTACTCCACACATCGACCGCTATCCAGCATGCATCTAGAGTATTAAGTTCATAAGAACAGAGTAATGCTTTAAGTAAGATGACATGATGTAGAGGGATAAACTCATGCAATATGATATAAACCCCATCTTTTTATCCTCGATGGCAACAATACAATACGTGCCTTGCTGCCCCTGCTGTCACTGGGAAAGGACACCGCAAGATTGAACCCAAAGCTAAGCACTTCTCCCATTGCAAGAAAGATCAATCTAGTAGGCCAAACCAAACTGATAATTCGAAGAGACTTGCAAAGATAACCAATCATACATAAAAGAATTCAGAGGAGATTCAAATATTGTTCATAGATAATCTTGATCATAAACCCACAATTCATCGGATCTCGACAAACACACCGCAAAAGAAGATTACATCGAATAGATCTCCAAGAAGATCGAGGAGAACTTTGTATTGAGATCCAAAGAGAGAGAAGAAGCCATCTAGCTAATAACTATGGACCCGAAGGTCTGAGGTAAACTACTCACACATCATCGGAGAGGCTATGGTGTTGATGTAGAAGCCCTCCGTGATCAATGCCCCCTCCGGCGGAGCGCCGGAAAAGGCCCCAAGATGGGATCTCACGGGTACAGAAGGTTGCGGCGGTGGAAATAGGGTTTTGGCTCCGTCTCTGATGGTTTGGGGGTACGTAGGTATATATAGGAGGAAGAAGTATGTCAGTGGAGCAACGTGGGCCCCACGAGGGTGGATGGCGCGCCTGGGGGGGGGGAGGGGGTAGGCGCGCCCCCTGCCTCGTGCTCTCCTCGTTGATTGCTTTACGTAGACTCCAAGTCCTCTGGATCACGTTTGTTCCGAAAATCACGTTCCCGAAGGTTTCATTCCGTTTGGACTCCGTTTGATATCCTTTTCCTTCGAAACACTAAAATAGGAAAAAAAAACAGCAATTTGGGCTGGGCCTCCGGTTAATAGGTTAGTCCCAAGAATACTATAAAAGTGTATAATAAAGCCCATCAAACATCCAAAACAGAATATAATATAGCATGGAACAATAAAAAATTATAGAAACGTTGGAGACGTATCATCTATGCATAAGTCAGGGTATTACACACCAATGTTTAGTACACCGACAGGAGCCCCCGGGCCTTGGTCACACGTGCCGCCGTGCATCGTTGTTATTTTCCTATAAGCCCTTTATGAGGCGTCACTTCAGACACCCGACTGTGGCATTTATTTTCAAGACCTCTTGAGGCGTCGCTTTTAGACACCCATTTGGCATTTCTTTTCAAGACCTCTCGAGGCGTCGCATTTAGACACCCGCTTGGCATTTTTCTTGGAATTCTTCGGGCGGTCCAACACCCGATGTTCCGTTTCATTTCCTTGATTTACTGTTGACATTATTTAGTTATCCTTCCACACCGTATGAATATTTATCATGCCATGCTTTGATTTTTAGTCAGCTCATGCATATAATTTAATTCATCATGAGCATATGCATCCGGTATATCTTTTGTTCATCATGTTTGCGAGTACATTCAAACGTACTCATTGGCTTGTCCTTGCCTATTGACTTTGCCAGATCACGATTCCGAGAGGAGTACTACGAAGACACCCCGCAACCTAGGATTCGAAGATAGCAGCCACGCGAGATAGGAGTTATCCGGGTCAACTGTTCCTGTGGAAATGGAGTCCCATCAACGTTGGAGATCCACGAGTCACTTCCGTCATCCACCACTAGAGATCCTTGTTATACTCATTGGACCTTTATGGTCTTTGTAACACCCCGCATGTAACTTGCCATATTCGTAACTCCGACTCTTGCCATTTTCGGCTATGTGATATGTTTTTCCCTCCATTGTCGGGTTTGTCTTTCGTTTTGTATTTTGTCATGTCATGCATTTTCATATCATGTCATCATGTGCATTGCATTCGCATACGTGTTCGTCTCATCCATCCGAGCATTTTCCCCGTTGTCCGTTTTCCAATCCGGCGCTCCTATCTCCTCCGGTGCACCCTTCTAGTTTTCTTTCGTGTGCGTGTGTCAAACTTTCTCGGAATGGACCGAGGCTTGTCAAGTGGTCTTAATATACCACCCGGAGACTACCGGTCAAGTTTCGTTCCATTCGGAGGTCGTTTGGTACTCCAACGGTTAACCGGGCATCCGCAAAGTCCATTTGAGTGTCCAGCAAACCCCCCCTCCAAAACCAGCCCAAAACCCACCAAACTCTCTTCCATGCTCTAGGTCGTTCGATCACGATCGTGTGGGCGAAAACCGCACCTCATTTGGAGTCTCCTAGCTCCCTCTACCTATTTATAAATGGGCATCCCGTAAAACGAAATCTCAAACGAAACCCTAAGTTTTTCCCTCCGCACCGCCGGACGCGTCCGCCGTCGGCCGGACACGTCCGCCGCCGCAACCGACGAATCGCGGCGCGCCACGTCGCTCCGCCGCCGCCCGGACCCCGCCGGCCCTTCGGCCCGTCTCCTCCGCCGTCGCCTCGCCTCCCGCGCCGGGCGCCGCCGCCGCCATCACCGCCGGGCGCCGCCGCCACCGGCCCGGCCCCGCCGTGCCCCGCCCGCCGGTCCCTCCCCTCCGGCGCCGCCCTCCTCCGCCCGCTCCGGCACCGACCACCGCGCCTCCGGTCCTCCTTCTCCTCCTCCGGCCGCCGTCCCGCCGGCGAGCGAGCCCGAGCTCCAACGGGCCAGATCCGATCGATCCAGCTACAGTACGCGTTGACCTCCCTCGCCCGTTTTTTTCTCCAAGTCCTGGAAACTCTACAGCAACTTGCTCTGTTCCCGATACTATAACTCTGTGCATGTAGCTCCGATTCGCGCGTGTAATATGTCAAATTGTTCGCCTCGCGATGCTCTTCATTTTGTTCAATTGCACCATATTCATTAGAGGTCATCTTGATGCCCAAATCTTCGTTGGAAGAGGGCTAATTGCTGTTAATCTCTGGTTCTTATCAGTACTTGGAGATTTGTCATTTTTGTATCATTTATTCTGTGTATCTTTTGAGCATGAGCTCTACATGTGTTTTGAAGTATGCCATGCCATCTTTCCAGTGGTATAGTCCATGTATTTTTGTGATCTCTGTGGTGACTAGCACAAGCATGCAAAGTAGGCCCCGTAATATTTCTGATTTCAGGGACAGTGATTTCTCTAAGTCCTCGTCTCCTGTAACTCTGTTGCCATGTAAACTTGATACTACAGAGAGATACATGCATATTTTGGAGATGTTCAGTAAGGATGTTTTGTATCTATAGTTGTAATTGACCCATTCCTGCAATTGTTTGCAATTTTAGAGTACGATAGCATGACCCAATCTTGCTCTACTTTTGCTATAAAATATTTCTGGCAGATTCTTAACATGATATGCATTTTTGCCAAGCTTATTGTAGTTGATCCATACATGCTATGCAATTGTTCTTGCCATGGATAGCTTCATAAACATGCCATCTTGCTGTAGGTATGCTTGGTTTGTCATGCATTGATCTGTAGTGAGTGCATCAAGCTCACAAAGAGGCCTACATATTAATATTTCTGCCATGCTCTGTTTTCTGCCAAGTCTGAAACCTGATAACGTAACTTGCTATGTTTACATGCTTGCCATAATATCTTTTGGTCCTTTTTGGCTTATGGTCAGAAAGGGACTTTTGTCATGTGCATTTAGTAGAACACTACCATGCCTTTTTTTGCTATGTTAAGTTCCTGTAGCATGTTGATTTCGTGCTCTGAACATTGCTACCTGATGCTGATTTCTGTCATGTCCAGTTTTTCACCAAGTCTGTGAACCTGTAATCTTTTGCACTTTTGCCATGCTTGTTTGAGCTTGATATGTTGTGAACTAGCCGTAGCTCATTGTTCATCTTTTGTCAAGCATCTCCTGTAGATTACTGCCATTTTCTTTGTTGCTATGTTGGGGTGCTGTAGCGTTGTTACTTGTTGCATTTTAAGTGCTATCTTGCTGTTTTTCGCAGATTAGTGTCATTCTTGTTTTGCTTGTCATTTGCAAACCGTGCATCCGATTCCGGTGATCTTTATATCGATTTCGACCGAAATCATCTCATCTTTCCAGTGGCATGCTTGGTTTGCCAAGTTACTGCCATGTTCATCATTTTCCTTCCGGAGCACGCATACGCATCCCATATCATATCTTGCATATCATACATGTTCTGCATCATGTTGCTTGCGCATTTCTCGTTGTTGATTGTGGTTCCGTTTGTTTGTGTTCTTGTCTTGGGTAGAGCCGGGAGACGAGTTCGTGAACGAGGAACCTGTCGAGTACGCTTACGAGGATCAAGCTTTCGACAACTCTGAGAATCTTGCAGGCAAGATGACCACCCCTCGAAATCACTTCTATCTTTGCTTTGCTAGTTGTTCGTTCTATTGCCATGCTCCGCTACCTATCACTTGCTATATCATGTCTCCCATTTTAGCCATGTCAGCCCTAACCATCCTTTCCTAGCAAACCGTTGTTTGGCTATGTTACCGCTTTTGCTCAGCCCCTCTTATAGCGTTGCTAGTTGCAGGTGAAGTTGAAGTTTGTTCCATGTCGGAACATGGATATGTTGGGATATCACAATATCTCTTATTTAATTAATGCATCTATATATTTTGGTAAAGGGTGGAAGGCTCGGCCTTATGCCTGGTGTTTTGTTCCACTCTTGCCGCCCTAGTTACTGTTATACCGGGATTATGTTCCTTGAGTTTGCGTTCCTTACGCGGTCGGGTGATTTATGGGACCCCCTTGACAGTTCGCCTTGAATAAAACTCCTCCAGCAAGGCCCAACCTTGGTTTTACCATTTGCGACCTATACCTTTTTCCCCCGGGTTTTCTAGAGCCCGAGGGTCATCTTTATTTTAAACCCCCGGGCCAGTGTTCCTCTGAGTGCTGGTCCAAACTAGAGCCACTTGCAGCGCCACCTTGGGGAAACTCGAGGATTGGTTTTAGCTATACGTAGTGTTCATCCGGTGTGCCCTGAGAACGAGATATGTGCAGCTCCTATCGGGATTTGTCGGCACATTCGGGCGGCTTTGCTGGTCTTGTTTTACCATTGTCGAGATGTCTTGTAAACCGGGATTCCGAGACTGATCGGGTCTTTCCGGGAGAAGGTTTATCCTTCGTTGACCGTGAGAGCTTATGATGGGCTAAGTTGGGACACCCCTGCAGGGTATTATCTTTCGAAAGCCGTGCCCGCGGTTATGAGGCAGATGGGAATTTGTTAATGTCCGGTTGTAGATAACTTGTCACTTGACCCAATTAAAATACACCAAGTGCGTGTGTAGCCGTGATGGTCTCTTCTCGGCGGAGTCCGGGAAGTGAACACGGTCTGTGTTATGTATGACGTAAGTAGGTGTTCAGGACCTCTTCTTGGTCATTGCTAGATGACGTCCGTTCCTTTGCTTCTCTTCTCGCTCTCATTTGCGCAAGTTAGCCACCATATATGCTTTTGCCGCTGCAGCTCCACCTATTCGCACCATCCTTTCCTATAAGCTTAAATAGTCTTGATCTCGCGGGTGTGAGATTGCTGAGTCCCCGTGACTCACAGATTCTACCAAAACAGTTGCAGGTGCCGACGATGCCAGTGCAGATGATGGCGTCGATCTCAAGTGGGAGTTCGACGAGGAACGTGGTCGTTACTATGTGTCTTTTCCTGATGATCAGTAGTGGAGCCCAGTTGGGACGATCGGGGATCTAGCATTTGGGGTTGTCTTATTTTCATCTGGATTTTGACCGTAGTCGGTCTATATGATTGTTTTTTGAATGATGTATGATGATATTTATGTATTGTGTGAAGTGGCGATTGTAAGCCAACTCTTTATCCCATTCTTGTTCATTACATGGGATTGTGTGAAGATGACCCTTCTTGCGACAAAACCACTATGCGGTTATGCCTCTAAGTCGTGCCTCGACACGTGGGAGATATAGCCGCATCGTGGGCGTTACAAGTTGGTAATCAGAGCCATCCCCGACTTAGGAGCCCCCTGCTTGATCGAATCGCTGGCGTTGTTGAGTCTAGAACAAAAATGTTTTGAGTCTTAGGATTATATATATCGGAGAGTAGGATTCTTTTTACTCCTCAGTCCCTTCGTCGCTCTGGTGAGGTCTCCTGACGTAGAAGTTTTGACTACTCTCTCCTCAAATTTCACTAAAATTTTTTTAGGATCACGCGGGTATCTTGGAATCGTTCCGATCGATTTGTGACGAGAACATTGTTCTTGGTGCCTCCTGTCATTTAGGGGTTGTGGCAGTGTCCCGGGGAGTTGAGCTCCGAGGTGTTGTCGTCACAATTTTATCGTTGCAGTTCTGGAATACCTGAGTTTCGCCGACATCGAAATCTCTTTTATGCAGTTGTTGGTGAGATCACCTCGACGCCACCCAGTACTGGGGCGGGAGTTCGGGAGTATTGCCATAACTTGTATAACGGATGTTTTTCGAAGGTTGAGGTAAACGATTTCCGAAGGTTTCTTGGTTATGTGTTGACGGATGGATACAGCTGGATCTAGGGATTGTTAGTTTGGGTGATATATTTTGTGTCCCCTGTATCCCCTACACCAGATTGCATAACCAGAAAGTTTCGGGAGTTTATAAGTGGGAATTCAAGTAGCCTTAGGATTTCTTTCCGACAGACGCATGATATGAGATTGGGGTTCGACGTCTAGTGGTCCGCCTGTATACGGTTGATTTTACAGTGGTCTCGTTGTGTCTTAAAGAGTCCATGGCTTTGCCGACTCGGGGACGCTTCGTATGTCATGTGCACAGCCTTGTACATGATGGTGCTGTACGATTGAGCCCGTGTGGGCCCCACCACGAAAACTTCGGACGAAATATCTATCATATGTTTGTTCCGGCTTATTCTGCAAGCCAATACTTTGTTTTATTTTGTATTGTGGTATTCGAGTTGCTTCGAATTCATATGTTCATTCCATATCTTTTCAAGTGGCTTCTCAACTTATGGAAGTGTGATGGTTTACTACGGAATTCATTCGTTCATCTTCGTCCGAATGTTTATTGTGAAGACTATATGTTGCAATTTCTATCCGTTGATTCTACTTATCTTTTGTCTATCAAGATGCTAACAGATGTCACCCTCTTCAGGATGGCTCCG
Organism: Triticum aestivum; assembly: GCF_018294505.1. Lineage (NCBI taxonomy): Eukaryota > Viridiplantae > Streptophyta > Magnoliopsida > Poales > Poaceae > Triticum > Triticum aestivum. The sequence goes on from NC_057814.1 coordinate 334,088,429, forward strand.
CCAACGCGTCAGAATCCAGATCGCAATGAAGGGAGTCAAGCGAACCCTCCGCCACCACCTCCACCTCCGGAGGCATGGCAAGAAATCATGGCAGCCACCAACGCCAATGCTCAGATGATTCTGCAACTCTTGCAAGAACGTACTCAAGGGCAAGGCAATCAAGGTCAAGGCAACAATCAGGTTCACTTTGCCACTCTCAACCAGTTTCTCGCAAATCAGCCCAAGTCTTTCAGCTACTGTGCCAAGGCCACGGATGCCGATGATTGGCTCGTGGACATCAACAAGCATTTTGAATGTAGCAATGTCAGGCCTGAGGACTTTGTCAAGTTCGCTTCTTTCCAGCTCAAGGACCAAGCTGCTGATTGGTTTCAGCAATACAAAGATTCCAGAGGAGGTCATGTGATTACTTGGACTGACTTCTGTCGGGACTTCAAAGCGCACCACATTCCACAAAGTGTTGTCGAGAGCAAGCGTGAGGAGTTCCGCAATCTCAAGCAAGGAAACATGTCTGTGTATCAATACAACATTCAGTTTCAGAAACTTGCTCGCTTCGCTAAACAAGACGTTCCTGATGAGAAGAGCATGATCTATCACTTCAGAGGTGGCCTTAAAGAGGATCTGCAGTTAGCTCTCGTTCTTGTTGAGCCTACTCACTTTGATCAATTCTACAATATGGCACTGAAGCAAGAGGCTACTCAGCTCAAGTGTGAGGCTTCTAAGAAAAGAGTCAGGGATGCAGTTCAGTCTTCTTCTTCCTCACTTGTGACAGCTAAGCAACAGAAGTTCTGGTTGCCTCCTCCTCCTCCGTTTCGTCAGCCTTATCAGCAGAAGAACAAAGGTGGCCATGGTTCTTCAAACTCTTCCAACTCTGGCTATCAGAACAAGTCTCAGAATCAAGCTCCCAAGTCCAATGCTCCTTATCACCGTCTACTCTCAGAGGTGACTTGCAACAAATGTCAGAAGAAAGGTCACTATGCTAACAAGTGCTTCAACCAGAGGCGTCTTCCTCCTCCTCCTCCTGTCAGATATTCCAGCAATGCAGTGGTCAAGCATAATCCAAAGTTTGCAAAGGTGAACATGTTGAATGCAGCTCAAGCGGAGGAATCTACTAATGTGATAATGGGTAATCTTCCTGTTAATGATATTCCTGCAAAAGTTCTTTTTGATACTGGTGCATCTCTTTCTTTCATTTCAAGACCTTTTGTTGCCAAGCATGAATTTGTGACGGAAAAGATCCCTATCCCGTTGAAGATTGTGTCTCCGGGCAAGCAAATGACTTCTAATAATTGTGTCCCGGATGTTTCCATCAAGATAGGCGACTACAAATTTCAGTCTTCTCCAATTGTTCTTGGTGACTCGGATATTGATCTAATTCTCGGGATGGACTGGATTTATAAGCACAAGGCTCAACTTGATTGTGCTGCCAGAGAAATTCAAGCTCTCTAAAGTGGCTCATTTCCTTCCTATCAAAGAATCCATCACAGCAGCTCAGCTGGCAGAGCTTTACACCTCCAGAATTGTCTCTTTGCACGGCATTCCACAATTGATTTCTTCAGATCGTGGAAGCATCTTCACCTCTAAGTTCTGGGACTCCTTCCAGAAGGCCATGGGCACAAACATTCGCTTCAGCACATCTTTCCATCCCCAAACTAGTGGCCAAGTCGAGCGAGTCAATCAAATTCTTGAAGATATGCTCAGGGCTTGTGTCATTTCCTTTGGCATGAAATGGGAAGATTGTCTTCCTTATGCTGAATTCTCCTACAACAACAGCTTCCAAGCGAGTTCGGGCAAGGCCCCATTCGAGATTCTATATGGCAGAAAGTGCCGTACTCCTCTCAATTGGTCAGAGACTGGTGAACGCCAACTTCTTGGCAATGACTTAATCACTGAAGCTGAAGAAATGTGTAAAGTCATCCGTGATAATCTCAAAGCCGCGCAATCGCGTCAGAAGAGCTACTATGATAGTAAGCATCGTGATTTGGCTTTCGAGATCGGAGACCATGTCTACCTCCGCGTCTCTCCAATGAAAGGCACTCGTCGCTTCGGTATCAAAGGGAAGCTTGCCCCTAGATACGTGGGTCCTTTCAAGATCATTGGCAAAAGAGGCGACCTCGCCTATCAACTTGAGCTTCCTTCCAACTTCGCGAACGTGCACGATGTGTTCCACGTGTCACAGCTCCGCAAGTGCTTCAAGACGCCTGAGCGCACTATCGACTTCGAAGAGATTGACCTCCAAGAAGATTTGTCTTATCATGAGCACCCCGTTGCTATTCTTGAAGAAACTGAGCGCAAGACTCGCAACAAGTCTATCAAATTCCTGAAAGTGAAGTGGTCGCACCATTCCGACCGGGAAGCCACCTGGGAACGCGAGGACCATCTCCGTTCCGAATATCCGGAGTTCTTTCAGTCCTAGATCTCGGGACGAGATCCTCTCGTAGTGGTGGAGTGTTGTAACACCCCGCATGTAACTTGCCATATTCGTAACTCCGACTCTTGCCATTTTCGGCTATGTGATATGTTTTTCCCTCCGTTGTCGGGTTTTGTCTTTCGTTTTGTATTTTGTCATGTCATGCATTTTCATATCATGTCATCATGTGCATTGCATTCGCATACGTGTTCGTCTCATGCATCCGAGCATTTTCCCCGTTGTCCGTTTTCCAATCCGGCGCTCCTATCTCCTCCGGTGCACCCTTCTAGTTTTCTTTCGTGTGCGTGTGTCAAACTTTCTCGGAATGGACCGAGGCTTGTCAAGTGGTCTTAATATACCACCCCGAGACTACCGGTCAAGTTTCGTTTCATTCGGAGGTCGTTTGGTACTCCAACGGTTAACCGGGCATCCGCAAAGTCCATTTGAGTGTCCAGCAAAATCCCCCTCCAAAACCAGCCCAAAACCCACCAAACTCTCTTCCATGCTCTAGGTCGTTCGATCATGATCGTGTGGGCGAAAACCGCACCTCATTTGGAGTCTCCTAGCTCCCTCTACCTATTTATAAGTGGGCATCCCGAAAAACGAAATCTCAGACGAAACCCTAAGTTTTTCCCTCCGCGCCGCCAGACGCGTCCGCCGTCGGCCGGACACGTCCGCCGCCGCAACCGACGAATCGCGGCGCGCCACGTCGCTCCGCCGCCGCCCGGACCCCGCCGGCCCTTCGGCCCGTCTCCTCCGCCGCCGCCTCGCCTCCCGCGCAGGGCGCCGCCGCCGCCATCACCGCCGGGCGCCGCCGCCACCGGCCCGGCCCCGCCGTGCCCCGCCCGCCGGTCCCTCCCCGCCGGCGCTGCCCTCCTCCGCCCGCTCCGGCACCGACCGCCGCGCCTCCGGTCCTCCTTCTCCTCCTCCGGCCGCCGTCCCGCCGGCGAGCGAGCCCGAGCTCCAACGGGCCAGATCCGATTGATCCAGCTACAGTACGCGTTGACCTCCCTCGCCCGTTTTTTTTCTCCAAGTCCTGGAAACTCTACAGCAACTTGCTCTGTTCCCGATGCTATAACTCTGTGCATGTAGCTCCGATTCGCGCGTGTAATATGTTAAATTGTTCGCCTCGCGATGCTCTTCATTTTGTTCAATTGCACCATATTCATTAGAGGTCATCTTGATGCCCAAATCTTCGTTGGAAGAGGGCTAATTGCTGTTAATCTCTGGTTCTTATCAGAACTTGGAGATTTTGTCATTTTTGTATCATTTATTCTGTGTATCTTTTGAGCATGAGCTCTACATGTGTTTTGAAGTATGCCATGCCATCTTTCCAGTGGTATAGTCCATGTATTTTTGTGATCTCTGTGGTGACTAGCACAAGCATGCAAAGTAGGCCCCTTAATATTTCTGATTTCAGGGACTTAGTGATTTCTCTAAGTCCTCGTCTGCTGTAACTCTGTTGCCATGTAAACTTGATACTACAGAGAGATACATGCATATTTGGGAGATGTTCAGTAAGTATGTTTTGTAGATATAGTTGTAATTGACCCATTACTGCAATTGTTTGAAATTTTAGAGTACGATAGCATGACCCAATCTTGCTCTACTTTTGCTATAAAATATTTCTGGCAGATTCTTAACATGATATGCATTTTTGCCAAGCTTATTGTAGTTGATCCATACATGCTATGCAATTGTTCTTGCCATGGATAGCTTCATAAACATGCCATCTTGCTGTAGGTATGCTTGGTTTGTCATGCATTGATCTGTAGTGAGTGCATCAAGCTCACAAAGAGGCCTACATATTAATATTTCTGCCATGCTCTGTTTTCTGCCAAGTCTGAAACCTGATAACGTAACTTGCTATGTTTACATGCTTGCCATCATATCTTCTGGTCCTTTTTGGCTTATGGTCAGTAAGGGACTTTTGTCATGTGCATTTAGTAGAACACTACCATGCCTTGTTTTGCTATGTTAAGTTCCTGTAGCATGTTGATTTCGTGCTCTGAACATTGCTACCTGATGCTGATTTCTGCCATGTCCAGTTTTTCACCAAGTCTGTGAACCTGTAATCTTTTGCACTTTTGCCATGCTTGTTTGAGCTTGATATGTTGTGAACTAGCCGTAGCTCAGTGTTCATCTTTTGTCAAGCATCTCCTGTAGATTACTGCCATGTGCTTTGTTGCTATGTTGGGGTGCTGTAGCATTGTTACTTGTTGCATTTTAAGTGCTATCTTGCTGTTTATCGCAGATTAGTGTCATTCTTGTTTTGCTTGCCATTTGCAAACCGTGCATCCGATTCCGGTGATCTTTATATCGATTTCGACCGAAATCATCTCATCTTTCCAGTGGCATGCTTGGTTTGCCAAGTTACTGCCATGTTCATCATTTTCCTTCCGGAGCACGCATATGCATCGCATATCATATCTTGCATATCATACATGTTTGCATCATGTTGCTTGCGCATTTCTCGTTGTTGATTGTGGTTCCGTTTGTTTGTGTTCTTGTCTTGGGTAGAGCCGGGAGACGAGTTCGTGAACGAGGAACCTGTCGAGTACGCTTACGAGGATCAAGCTTTCGACAACTCTGAGAATCTTGCAGGCAAGATGACCACCCCTCGAAATCACTTCTATCTTTGCTATGCTAGTTGTTCGCTCTATTGCCATGCTCCGCTACCTATCACTTGCTATATCATGTCTCCCATTTTAGCCATGTCAGCCCTAACCATCCTTTCCTAGCAAACCGTTGTTTGGCTATGTTACCGCTTTTGCTCAGCCCCTCTTATAGCGTTGCTAGTTGCAGGTGAAGTTGAAGTTTGTTCCATGTCGGAACATGGATATGTTGGGATATCACAATATCTCTTATTTAATTAATGCATCTATATATTTTGGTAAAGGGTGGAAGGCTCGGCCTTATGCCTGGTGTTTTGTTCCACTCTTGCCGCCCTAGTTACTGTTATACCGGGATTATGTTCCTTGAGTTTGCGTTCCTTACGCGGTCGGGTGATTTATGGGACCCCCTTGACAGTTCGCCTTGAATAAAACTCCTCCAGCAAGGCCCAACCTTGGTTTTACCATTTGCGACCTATACCTTTTTCCCCCGGGTTTTCTAGAGCCCGAGGGTCATCTTTATTTTAAACCCCCGGGCCAGTGCTCCTCTGAGTGTTGGTCCAAACTAGTCAGTCGCCGGGGCCACCTGGGGCAACTCGAGGTCTGGCTTATCGGAAGCTTGGACAATCCGGTGTGCCCTGAGAACGAGATATGTGCAGCTCCTATCGGGATTTGTCGGCACATTCGGGCGGCTTTGCTGGTCTTGTTTTACCATTGTCGAGATGTCTTGTAAACCGGGATTCCGAGACTGATCGGGTCTTTCCGGGAGAAGGTTTATCCTTCGTTGACCGTGAGAGCTTATGATGGGCTAAGTTGGGACACCCCTGCAGGGTATTATCTTTCGAAAGCCGTGCCCGCGGTTATGAGGCAGATGGGAATTTGTTAATGTCCGGTTGTAGATAACTTGTCACTTGACCCAATTAAAATACACCAAGTGCGTGTGTAGCCGTGATGGTCTCTTCTCGGCGGAGTCCGGGAAGTGAACACGGTCTGTGTTATGTATGACGTAAGTAGGTGTTCAGGACCTCTTCTTGGTCATTGCTAGATGACGTCCGTTCCTTGCTTCTCTTCTCGCTCTCATTTGCGCAAGTTAGCCACCATATATGCTTTTGCCGCTGCAGCTCCACCTCTTTGCACCATCCTTTCCTATAAGCTTAAATAGTCTTGATCTCGCGGGTGTGAGATTGCTGAGTCCCCGTGACTCACAGATTCTACCAAAACAGTTGCAGGTGCCGACGATGCCAGTGCAGATGATGGCGTCGATCTCAAGTGGGAGTTCGACGAGGAACGTGGTCGTTACTATGTGTCTTTTCCTGATGATCAGTAGTGGAGCCCAGTTGGGACGATCGGGGATCTAGCATTTGGGGTTGTCTTATTTTCATCTGGATTTTGACCGTAGTCGGTCTTTATGATTGTATTTTGGATGATGTATGATGATATTTATGTATTGTGTGAAGTGGCGATTGTAAGCCAACTCTTTATCCCATTCTTGTTCATTACATGGGATTGTGTGAAGATGACCCTTCGTGCGACAAAACCACTATGCGATTATGCCTCTAAGTCGTGCCTCGACACGTGGGAGATATAGCCGCATCGTGGGCGTTACAGTCTTGTACTCAAACTCTTGTAATTGCTTGGAATTCTGTATCGAGGAAGTGTCCACTAGCAAACAGTAATCCTGGGGCTGGTGACGACACAAGGGTCATTTGCTGGGATTTTATGTCCCGGAAATCCGGCCCCAACAACCTTGATATCAGAGCGACGCCCAAACAACACACTGACAAGCGGTGTTAAATCTGTCTTAAAGTGATACTCGTGCTTTTGAAATCTTCTTTGCTTCTTCATTAATCTGAACTTGGGCCAACCACAAGCCTTCTTCCAGTTTTCTTATTGCCTTGGCGGCATTTCAGCGCCTGTGTCAGAAACCGGGGGCATGTATGCACGTGGGTTGCCACCAGGTTTAGCCCGGGCAGTCCCATGGTCACACGTGGCTTGGGGTAACTGCCATCTCTGTCATCATTCCTGCCTTTTACTGCACCTCGCACAATGCAGATTGAGCGCGAGACGTGGGATTGGTGTAGAAGGGTGGTTGTGGAAATAACGCTTCGATGAAAGGAGCTAGGAAGCATGATTGGCAAGGCGGGGTGGTTGATGGAGTAATGCGCTCGCCAGGAGCGCATGGCGTGGAATTGGCGAAGCGGGGCGGTTGCCCTAGGGTAGTAAAGAGCCAGCCCCCGCGCCTTCCCCTATAAAAGGAGGGGGCCTGATGTCGCTTGAGCTACATCGGTATTTCCCCAAAGAGAAAAGGATAATGCAGCATAGCTACAGTAGGTATTTCCCTCAGTTGTGAAACCAAGGTATCAATCCAGTAGGAGAACCAAGCAACACTATGTAAATAGTACCTGCACACAAAGAACAAATACTTGCAACTCGACGCGTATAAGGGGTGTAATCCCTTCTTCGGGTAATGACGCCAGAGATTGTCAAGTTGACACGATAAAATTATGATAGATTGGATAAATAGATGTCGATAAAACGCGAAATAAAATAAATAACAAAAAAATTGCAGCAAGGTATTTTTGGGTTTTCGGAATAATAGATCTAAAAATAAAAGTGGCAAATAATAGATCGGAAAGCAAATATGATAGAGAAGAGACCCGGGGGCCGTAGATTTCACTAGTGGCTTCTCTCAAGAAAATAGCACACGGTGGGTAAACAAATTATTGTTGGGCAATTGATAAAACCTCAAATAATTATGACGATATCCAGGCAATGATCAATATATAGGCATCACGTCCAAGGTGAGTAGACAGACTCCTGCCTGCATCTACTACTATTACTCCACACATTGATCGCTATCCAGCATGCTGATACGTTTCCAACGTATCTATAATTTATGAAGTATTCATGCCATGTTTACAACAATTTTATATGGTTTTGGTATGATTTGCATGGAACTAACCCGGACTGACGCTGTTTTCAGCAGAACTACCGTGGTGTTGTTTTTTGTGCAGAAATGAAAGTTCTTCAAATGAGCTGAAACTTTTTGATGATTTTTTTTGGAACAAAAGAGACCCCCAAAGCTTCGTGGAAGGACCAGAAGATGAAGGAGTAGGGCACAAAACACCGGGGCGCGCCTGGGCCCTTGCCCGTGCCCCGATGGGTTGTGCTCACCTCGTGGCCCATCTTAGCGTGAAACCGCCAAAAAAACCTATAAATAGAGAAACCATCAGGGGTTAACCTAGATCAGAAGCTCCGTCACCGCAAGGCACTGTAGCCACATAAACCAATCTACACCCTGTTCCGGCACCCTACCGGAGGGGGGAATCATCTCCGGTGGCCATCTTCATCATCCCGGCAGCCACCATGCTGAGGAGGGAGTAGTCCACCCTCGGGGCTGAGGGTTTGTACTAGTAGCTATGTGTTTAATCTCTCTCTCTCTCTCTCTCTCTCTCTCTCTCTCATGTTCTTGAGATTGCACGATCTTGATGTATCGCGGGCTTTGTTAATATAGTCGGATCATATGGTGTTTTCCCCTCTCTATCTTGTTGCGATAATTGAGTTTTCCCCTCGAGATTTCGTTGTTATCGGATTGAATACTTTTATGGATTTGAGAACACTTGATATATTTCTTGCAATTGAATACTCGTGGTGACAATGGGGTATCATATTGATTCACTTGATATATGTTTTGGCACTCAACGCGCGGATTCTCGAGGTGACATTGGGGTAATCTATGCATAGGGGTTGATGCACGTTCTTGTCTTTGTTTCTCCGGTAGAAATCTTTGGGCACTCTTTGAGGTTCTTTGTGTTGGATTGAATATTATGAATCTGAATTTGCTTTGGTGTTATTTTAGTATGAACTCTTGGTTAGATCGATCGGAAAGAATAGCTTGGTGTTATTTTTAGTATGAACTCTAGGATAGATTGATCGGAAAGAATAGCTTTGAGGTGGTTTCATACCCTACAAACAATTACGTCTTATGTTCTCCACTAGATAGGAACTTTGGGGTGATTCTTCATCGCACTTTGAGGGACGGTTATATGATCCAATTATATTAGCACCGTTGAGAGATTGCACTAGCGAAAGTACGGACCCTAGGCCTCATTTTCAAGCATTGCAATACCGTTTTTGTGCCCGTTTACTATTTGCTACCTTGCTGTTTTTATTTATTTAGATTTTAAAAATACATTTCTACCATCAATATTACACTTTTATCACCATCTCTTCGCCGAACTAGTGCACCTATACAATTTGCCATTGTATTGGGTGTGTTGGGGACACAAGAGATTTCTTGTATTTGGTTGCAGGGTTGTTTGAGAGAGACCATCTTCATCCTACACCTCCCACGGATTGATAAACCTTAGGTCATCCACTTGAGGGAAAATTGCTACTGTCCTACAAAACTCTGCGCTTGGAGGCCCAACACGAGTCTATAAGAATAAAGTTGCATAGTAGACATCAAGCTCTTTTTTGGCACCGTTGCAAGGGAGGTGAGTGCTTGAAGGTATATCTTTAGATCTTGCAATCGAATCTTTTAATTTCTTGTTTTATCACTAGTTGGTTTATAAAAGAAAACTACAAAAATGGAATTGAGGTCGCATCATATTATTCATCTTTATAATGTATTTCGTGAAAATGATGGAAAGGAAAATTGTGCTCAATTGATAGAAGAAGAATTCAATAGAATGTTTGGTATAAATGATGAGCATGATTGCAATGTTGTTAGTATGAATTGTTTGAATATCCATGTTGCTAATGATATGCAAAGCGATAAGCTTGGGGATGCTATGTTTGATGAAGATGATATTTTTACTCCCCCAAGTTTTGATGAGAAAATTTATTATGATGAAAGCATGCCTCCTATTTATGATGATTATATAGATGAAAGTGGGTTTGGAAGAGTGTCAATTCTAGGTACTAATGATCCCACTATTTTGGAGGGTGTTGAATCTTATCGTAATAATTATGAAAGTGGATTTGGAGAGGTCATGACTTTATTTAGTGATGAATCCACTATTTCGGAAGAGGTTTCAATTGATTATTATGAGAAGAAGGTTGCTATCTATGATGATTATGGTGATGACATGTATGCTATAAATAATAATGATAACCATGAAACTTGCCATCATGATTTTAATTTTCACTCTCATGAGAGTTATTTTGTTGAGTTTGCTCCCACTACTATTGATTAGAAGAAATTTGCTTATGTGGAGAGTAATAAAATTTCTATGCTTGTGGATCATGAAAAGAATGCCTTATGTGATAGTTATATTGTTGAATTCATTCATGATGCTACTGAAAATTATTATGAGACAGGAACATATGCTTGTAGGCTTCTCAAAATATCAAGTTTCCTCTCTATGTGTTGAAAATCTTGAAGTTATGCTTGTTTTGCCTTCCTATGCTAGTTGATTATTGTTCCCATAAATTGTTTGCTCACAAAATCCCTATTCATAGGAAGTGGGTTAGGCTTAAATGTGCTTGCCATGTGATTCATGATGATCTTTTTCATGTTTCAATTCTTATCTTTTATGCGAGCATCATTGAAATCATCATGCCTAGCTTAAAGGAATTAAAGAAAAGCGCTTGTTGGGAGACAACCCCACACTTTTACCTACTATTTTTGTGTGTTCACATGATTAGGGTACTGTAGTAATCATGTTTTATTGCTTTTGTTTCAATAAAGTGCCAAGCAAAGCCTTTGGGATAGTGTGGATGATAGTTGAATTGATTCTGTCCAAAAACAGAAACTTTTGCACTCAGTCTAGGAATTTTGAAAATTCACTGGAACGTGATTTTGATCTGAAATTTTTATAGTTGATAGACATACAAATTCCCTACGTTTTCCTAAATTTTGAGAATTTTTGGAGTAGCAGAAGTATGGTTGGAGTACTGATTACTACAAACTGTTCTGTTTTTTGACAGATTCTGTTTTCAATGCATAGTTTGCTTGTTTTCTAGTTTCTATGGCTTATATTGCTCAATATAAATTGTGGAAATGATATGCTACAGTAGGAATTATGTGGAAAAAATTATGAGTCTTGTCTTTGACAGTACCAAAGTGAAATGGTTTGTTCTTTATCATACTAACCTATCTCATGAAGTTCCGTTTAGTTTTGTGTGATTGAAGTTTTCAAGTTTTGGGTGAGATGTCGATATGAGGAGAATAAGGAGTGATAAGACCCAAAGCTTGGGGATGCCCAAGGCACCCCAAGGTAATATTCAAGGAAGATCCAAGCAACTAAGCTTGGGGATGCCCCGGAAGGCATCCCCTCTTTCGTCTCCAACATTATCGGTAACCTCACTTGGAGCTATGTTTTCATTCGTCACATGATATGAGTTTTGCTTGGAGCGTCAATTTATTTTGTTATGATTTGTTTGCTGTTATTTAGAATAATGTTTTGCATCTTTTATTTCAATAAAAGTGGCAAGTATAGCCTTCGCCATGCTTATTTTAAAAGTCTATATGTTGCTGTTTCAAAACAGAAAGTTTATCACCGTTGCAAAAATTCCCTAGAAAAGTCAGAATGTGATAAAATGTTGAAACTTTTTGCAAAATAAGCTCTGATAAATTTTCTACAGTGTGGTAATTTTTCATAATTTTTGGAGTTAGGGAAGTATTGATACTCTTGCATCCTTTACAGACTGTACTGTTTTGGCAGATTGCTGTTATGTTTGCTTGTTTAATTATTCTATTTGAGGATAGGAGTATTAAATATGCAGAGGAATTTAGTATGCAATGTTGAATAATAATTTTAGTGATTTGCTACAGTAGAGAATGATAAAGTTTTTTCATTGGTTTATACTAACTTATCTCACGAGTTCTTGTTGAGTTATGTGTGGATGAAGCTTTTGAGATTTAGGAAAACCGTGATATGAGAGGAATTAAGGAGACGCAAAAGCTCAAGCTTGGGGATGCCCAAGGCACCCCAAGATAATATTTCAAGGAGTCTCAAGCATCTAAGCTTGGGGATGCCCCGGTAGGCATCCCACCTTTCCTCTTCAACAATTATCGGTTAGTATTGGTTGAGCCTAAGTTTTTGCTTCTTCACATGATGTGTGCTATTGTTGGAATGTCATTTTATTTTGTTTTGCTTGCTGTTTTAATAAAGTACTTAGATCTGAAAGTTTTTAAATAAAATAGAGTCCTCAAATAGTTGCCAGGGAGGCTAAGTAAGCGGCACTCACATCCCGTCAACGAAGCTCTTTTCTTTGGAATTGCTCTAGTGCTTCACTTATATCTTTTTGAGCATAGCGTGCTTTAGTATTTTTGAAGAAATTCTCTCTTTCTTCACTTAAATTAATTTGAGAGAGAGAAATATTATGCTCATGATCTTCACTTATATTTGTTTGAGCTTATCAAAAGCAATACATGAAAATTAGTTCCAAAGTGATAGATATCCAAGAAGGATATAATAAAAACTTTCATGAAGATCATTGGACAAAATAAACTTGATTCATTGTAATAGTTTTGAGATATGATGATGTGATATGTGAGTCATGTTGATGAGTAATTGTGCTTTAGTAGGAATATTGGTGTTAAGGTTTGTGATTCCCTATGCAAGCACGAAAGTCAATAGTTATGCAATGAAATTACATCCTACTTGTGGTGCATTATTCGGTGTTAATTATGCTCAATGCTCACTTATGAGATTATTCGTTTCTTGGTTGGTCGCTTCTCAATCTTTTGCTAGCCTTCATTTTCCACTAAGTATGATCACTACTTGTGCATCCAGAATCCTTTAAACCAGTTTTGCCACATGAGTCCACAATAACTACCTATATGTAGTATTCTTTTGCCATTCTAAGCAAATTTGTATGTGCCATATCTAATTTTCAAAATAAATTTCTCTTTTGTGTGCTCGTACCGCTTGTGAGGCGGTGAGGGGTGACCAATATTTTCCATGCTAGATGTGTTATTCTCACGGTGAGTGTTTATTCACTTGTCATTGCACGAGAGTAAGGCAAAGGTATTAGGGATGGGGCTCTATGATCGTACTTGAGCGTTGGGTGTAGCTAATATGCGAGTGTGTTTCATGAATGGATCAATGATTGAGCATCATGGGCTAGGGATAACTTATTTTAGCATTGATATTTTGAAAGACATGGTTTCTTGTTGGTATGCTTGAGTATTTAAGTCCTCATGTCAAAACTAGACTATTGCTTTGAACCAGATAAAAGTCCAAATGTCCATACTAAAAAAGAAAAGAATATGTGATGAATATGATAGGTAGCTTTCCACAACAAAAATTCCGTTTTCAATTGCTACTTTATCATAATAAGTTTTATGAGAAAGAGTTGCTGTTATGATGCTAGGAAAAGTGATTGAAATTATCATTGATCAAACTTATGCACTTTGCTAGCATTCACACTTCATAAATTATTTCTTTTATCATTTACCTACTCGAGGACGAGTAGGAATTAAGCTTGGGGATGCTGATATGTCTCCAACGTATCTATAATTTATGAAGTATTCATGCCATGTTTAGAACAATTTTATATGGTTTTGGTATGATTTGCATGGAACTAACCCGGACTGATGTTGTTTTCAGTAGAACTATCGTGGTGTTGTTTTTTATGCAGAAATGAAAGTTCTCCAAATGAGCTGAAACTTTTTGATGATTTTTTTGGAACAAAAGAGACCCCCGAAGCTTCGTGGAAGGACCAGAAGATGAACGAGTAGGGCACAAGACACTGGGGCGCGCCTGGGCCCTTGCCCGTGCCCCGGTGGGTTGTGCTCACCTCGAGGCCCATCTTAGCGTGAAACCAACGCCAAAAAATCCAATAAATAGAGAAACCATCAGGGGTTAACCTAGATCAGAAGTTCCTCCGCCGCAAGACTCTGTAGCCACAGAAACCAATCTAGACCCCGTTCCGGCACCCTGCCGGAGGGGGGAATAATCTCTGGTGGCCATCTTCATCATCTTGGCGGCCACCACGATGAGGAGGAAGTAGTCCACCCTCGGGGATGAGGGCTTGTACCAGTAGCTATGTGTTTAATCTCTCTCTCTCTCTCTCTCTCTTGTGTTCTTGAGATGGCACGATCTTGATGTATCGCGGGCTTTGTTAATATAGTCGGATCATATGGTGTTTCCCCTCTCTATCTTGTTGTGATGAATTGAGTTTTCCCTTTGAGATTTCGTTGTTATCAGATTGAATACTTTTATGGATCTGAGAACACTTGATATATGTCCTACAATTGAATACTCGTGGTGACAATGGGGTATCGTATTGATTCACGTGATATATGTATTGGTACTCAAATCATAGATTCCCGAGGTGACATTATGGTAATCTATGCATAGGGGTTGATGCACGTTCTTGTCTTTGTTTCTCCGGTAGAAATCTTGGGGCACTCTTTGAAGTTCTTTGTGTTGGATTGAGTATTATGAATATGAATTTGCTTTGGTGTTATTTTAGTACGAACTCTAGGATAGATTGAACGGAAAGAATAGCTTTGTGTTATTTTAGTATGAACTCTTGAATAGATCGAACGGAAAGAATAGCTTTGAGGTGGTTTCGTACCTACAAAAAATTTATTCTTATGTTCTCCGCTAGATAGGAACTTTGGAGTGACTCTTCATCGCACTTTGAGGGGTGGTTATATGATCCAGTTATATTAGCATTGTTGAGACACTACTGCAGGATGCTGCTAACGCAACACTACGATCAGAGACCCTTCGAGAACTGTGTGCGATGCCATAATCGCAAACGGTGGTGTATGAAAACCGTCAGAAATGTATAAAACATTTGCGATGGAGTACACATGAAACATGGTCCAGATTTTAGTTGCGTGTGCGATGTAGGGCACACGGTTAACCCGTTCGAACTATTTGCGATGAGGCAGAACAACAGAAACAGGCAGCCATATCAATATGTGTGCGATATACGGCATACAGTTCGCTCCGATGAACCGTTTGCTATTAGGGAGTGCAACATAAACGGTTAGCCAGATCGAGGTGTGTGTGATATAGGGCATACGGTTCACTCGGACGAACTGTTTTTGATTAGCGAATGCACAGAAACGGTTCAACTTAACAAGATGTGTGTAATACGTGGCAAACGGCCGACTCGGATGAACCGTTTGCGATGAGAAATTACAACACAGACGGTTAATACAGTTAGTTCATGTGCGATTCTGTGTGTACAAAAAACTTTGAAAAATGTAAACTAGTTGCTTGCGGTGGCTAGGAATATCGCACACGATGCGTCTGCGAGTACTCGTGTGCGATGATTAGTAAGTTACACATACGTTTCCATATGTTAACACTTGTGTGATAAATAACACGTGGCACCAGATACGGTATTCAGGTTGTGTGTGTGCTCCACTTAGTCTTCCCGCACTCCAGCGAATGCTTCCCGCGCTCCACATGGATGAATTGTAAAATCCACGCCTATTCCCTCACCGGTTTCCCACCACCAGCTAACGGCTTGCTGCATATAACCCAGGCGGCAACGCATCGTCGCGACACTCTGCGAAGATCTAGTCCTGACCCATCTACCATTAGTTATTCCAAGCATGCCAGGCAACGACCAAAGCTTCGACGTCGATGCCTACCTGCGTTACATCTTCGGCGAGGAGAACGAGCCGGAGCAGGTCGGGGAGCAAGAGCTTCATCGGCCGGTGCAGGCACCATGGCCCATCGGCAGCGATATTGGCGTCACAGTCCTTGGGAGCACAATTGACATATTGCAGAGGAGGTGTGATGACCAGTTTGCCATCCACCGTGCAAAAGATCCAGAGCTGCTCGGCGGCATGATCGACGACCCACCCGAAGAGCCGCCGTCACCAGTGCTCATCGAGAGCCTGATGCCCCGCAAGGAATGGGCAGAGGACCTCTGCGATTCAGTCAAGATAAAGGCAGCCTTCGGCTTCATCATTGCCCGCGGCGGCCGTGTCAACCTCGATCCCGATGATGTGGTGGCCAGGCTCGAGCGCATCCTTGGCGGAGTTGACGTCCCCGACGAAGTAGAACATCGCCAACGTCATATCTTGAGGATGCAGGTGATCGACGGAATTTGCTAGCAGGCCAGAGACATGGAAATGGAGCGGTTCCGTGGAGTTGTCATGCGTGCGATTGCACGCTGTCAAGCTCTTCTGGAAGAGGTCCAGCTGCCTCAAGAGCCTCCCAGCGCCAGCAACTCCGTAGGCGGAGGCGGGTCGGGACACTCGGAGTGAACAGCCGCAAGGGTGCTATGCTGATCATGGAGTCCGAGAAGACCATCGTCGGAAGGCCACCAGCTGAGCCTTTTAGCTCATATTTTATTATAATTGTATGCATATGTAGGTCGTGAGTGTTCTGGGCCTTGCCGCATTTGGCATTTTAAATTATCCTGAATATGTAAGACAATTATTAAGAATTATTAAGAGTTTCCATTGTAACTTTGCCTGGCCACAAACATTGCGAATCTCAGTTTTTAAATGTCTGTAAATCCAAAACTCACCAGGAAATCATGAAACTTGGCATGGTGTCACTACATGGTATATATAATTGTCCAATTTGGGCGAAGCTATATTACAAGCCTTCTACAAACCGGAGCCTGTCGCAACCCTCGTGGTTCCGGTAGGGAAACATGCCCCTCTTGTGGGCGAAACGATAATCGATGCCTCTTCTCACCTTGAACTTTGTTTTCTACACGCAACATAGAATAACAGGAGTGTCGGGCTGAAATTTGAAACTGTTCAGGGTTCGTTTGGCCATTGTATATATATATTACTAATCACTAAGTTTTCTATGCATTTAATGTAGTCCACAATTCAAATTTGAACTACAACCACATGCTCCAGTGAAGAAAAATGGGTGGGAAATCGTACTTGTGTCATTGGGTGCATGTTTGGGTCTCGTTTAAGGAATGAGAATGAATTACAAACTTGTCGTCGTCCTAAAACAATGAGAATCTCGGTTTTTAAATCCTAGTAAATAAAAAAGTCACCCAAAAAACATGAAACTTGGCATGGTTTCATGACATGGCACATATATGCCGTGGTAAAAAATCGTCCAGTTTGAGAAGAGGCGCACACAATAGTAGCCAACGAAGTCCTTTTTGAAACAAAAAGCTAACACGTCAATATCGCAAAGGGTTGTATTATATTTACTGTGTCGAAATTTAACCATACTCGGTGGCGTGAGTGCAGCTATTTGATTAGACGGGACGAGCGCGAGAAGTCCGCCGTGTAGGTTCGACGGGATGCATGCGAGCAGTCCGCCGCGCAGGCTTGATGGGACGCGTGCATCCTGTCCACCTCACAGGCTCGATGGGACACGTGCGAGTAGCAAGGCCGCCCATGCTCACCGGGAAGCGAGCTCTTTGACCTCCATGCACCAGCCGCCGCCCGCCTCGCTCACAACTTCTCCATTAATGGGTTAATTAAAGCACCTGGACGGAGGGTGTTTGCTTGTGATCCCATGGCAACATTTGCTTTGTTCGTGTTTTCAACTAGTATTCCGCCCTAACTTAAATTGCCACATATGGCAACGGATAATACGACCACAAACAAACTGGCAACGGATAATACGACGACAAATTTACAATGGCGCACATAATAATTGTCTTACATATTCCGGATAATTTAAAATGCCACATGCGGCAAAGCCCGGAAGACACGGGGGCAAGAGAAGAAGGAAATTGCAGACAACGATCTGGGTCGCTACTATCTCTACACGTCGATAGATCGCCGGGCGGCGAAATCCTCCAGCTCCTTCTTCAATTCCTCACGACTTTGCTTGAAAGCAGCCACGGATTCCTCCACCTCTTGCTCGCGCTCGACCCGGAGCTTCCTCAAGCCACCCATCAGTTCCTCGACGACCGCTTTCAGCGTCATCTCTGAGGCACTGCTCCGCTCATGCAGCATCTTCCAGCCAGCGGCCTCCTCCTCCTTCTCGGCGACCAACTTGAGGAGGTTCACATTGTCATCCATGAGTTGCTCGACGAGGCTTGTCGCCTTGTCAACCGAGGCATCGCTGATCTTGAGCAGCTTCATCAAGCCGTTGACCAGCTCCTGCTGGGTAGTGACGCCAGCGAGAATGTCGTCATCGCCGGCGAAGGACTTCAGGAACGCCGGCTCGTCACAATGGCCGACGCCGCGAATGCGCTTG
Organism: Triticum aestivum; assembly: GCF_018294505.1. Classification (NCBI taxonomy): domain Eukaryota; kingdom Viridiplantae; phylum Streptophyta; class Magnoliopsida; order Poales; family Poaceae; genus Triticum; species Triticum aestivum. The sequence goes on from NC_057814.1 coordinate 334,106,551, forward strand.
TGAGAGCCCTCGCGTGCCCGTGAGAGCTCGTTCGAGGGCTCCGCGGTGCGCCGGGGCATCTCTGCTGCGGCTGCGGCTTCGCGGCGGGACCTCTCTAGTTCTTCCGCGGCCTTGGTCTTTGCTGCCTGGTTATATGTCCACCCTAAACTCCTCCTACCGGTCATGGCGGAACGACTTGACAGAGAAAACCAGTTTTGTGGGTGATGAGGAGAGGAACTGTGAAGTAACTTTCGAGTGGGTAGTTTTTATAGCCCGGTGCTAAGTGTAAACACATATTAGTTTGATAGGTGTGAACAGATTTGCAATTACTTATTGCGTTGTAATCAGCAATGTGACAAGAAACAAGTCAAAATTTATTGATGGCAGAAGGTCGACCACGTGGTTGCCCGCCGTTGAGGCGGCCGCGGCGCGCTCCGCTCTGGCGTCCCTGCGCATGCTCTGCTCGGCATTGAGGCAAAGTTACAATGGAAACTCTTAATAATTCTTAATAATTGTCTTACATATTCACGATAATTTAAAATGCCAAATGCGGCAAGGCCCAGAACACTCACGACCTACATATGCATACAATTATCGTTTGGCCCAAATTGGACAATTATATATACCATGTAGTGACACCATGCCAAGTTTCATGATTTCCTGGTGAGTTTTGGATTTACAGACATTTAAAAACTGAGATTCGCAATGTTTGTGGCCAGGCCAGGATGGCGAGACGGTTGAATTCGTTCCCATTCGTTCCATGGGACCTAAACATGCACCCCAAGGAAACATGTACGTTTTTTCTAGCCATTTTGGTGCACTGGAGCATGTATTTCTAGTTTGGATTTGAATGATGGACATTAAATGCCTAGAAAACTCAATTAATGAATAAAAAAGGTCAAACGAACCCTGAATAATTTCAAAGTTCAGCGCGAATCTCCAGTTGTTCCGTGTCACGTGTAGAGGAAAATACGAGGCTAGAAGAGGGAGTGATTATCGTTTGGCCCACAAGGGGACACGTTTCCCTATCGAAACCACGAGGGTTCTTGCGATAGGCTCCGATTTGTAAGAGGTTTGTAATAAAGCTTGGCCCAAATTGGCAATGTTTTTACCACGACATATATGTGCCATGACATGACACCTTGCCACCTTTGATGACTTTATGGTGAGTTTAGGATTTATGGGGACTTAAAAACCGAGATTCGAAATGTTTGAGGAAGAGCCAGGACACGGGTACGGTTGTAATTCGTTCCCATTCCTGGCATGAGACCTAAACATGCACCCAAGGACACATGTATAATTTTTCTAGCCATTTTGGTGAACTAGAGCATGTATTTGTAATTCAGATTTGAATTATGGACATTAAATTCCTAGGAAACTCAATTAGTTTATAAAAAGGCCAAGCGAACCTTGAGTAAGTTTAAATTTCAGCACAGATATCCTGTGGTTCCATGTTGCCTGTGGAAGAAAATACAAGGCGAAAATAGGCAGTGATTATGTTTCGCCCACAAGGGGAACACGTTTCCCTATCAGAACCACGAGGCTTCTTTGAGAGAAGCTCCAGTTTTTGTAAGAGGTTTGTAATAAAGATTGGCCCAAATTGGACAATGTTTTTACCACGACATATATGTGCCATGACGTGACACCATGCCACCTTTGATGACTTTCTGGTGAGTTTAGGATTTATGGGGACTTAAAAACCGAGATTCGAAATGTTTGAGTACGAGCCATGACACCAGTACAGTTGTAATTCGTTCCCATTCCTGGCATGGGACCTAAACATGCACCCAAGGACACATGTATAATTTTTCTAGCCATTTTGGTGAACTGGAGCATGTATTTGTAGTTCAGATTTGAATTATGGACATTAAATGCCTAGGAAACTCAATTAGTGTATAAAAAGGCCAAACGAACCCTGAATAAGTTTAAATTTTAGCACGGATATCCTGTCGTTCCATGTTGCCCGTAGAAGAAAATACAAGGTGAAAAGAGGCAGTGATTACGTTTCACCCACAAGGGGGACACGTTTCCCTATCGGAACCACGAGGCTTCTTTGAGAGAAGCTCCGGTTTGTAAGAGGCTTGTAATAAAACTTGCGCCACGATGGACGAAAATAATTCCTCGACATATAAGTGCGATGTCATGACACCATGGCAGGTTTCACGATTTTCAGCTTAGTTTTGGATTTACGGAGATTTAAAAACCGAGATTCTTCTCACGAAATGTTTTCAAATAGCACACGATTCGCTCACGAAAGCCGATATTCAATGAAAACTTCGTGGAAACCATATTTTGAAGTTTCATAAAAATATGAAAAAATGTGGGATGTTAAGAAGGTGATGTTTTATTGCGGCACAAAATTTCAAGTTGAAAAACATTACGAGATGTGAGCTATGAAAAAGACAAATTCCGCCCTGAATAGTGACATTACTATTCAGCACTATTCAACATTGATTTTGTTTTTTTAATAGCTCACATCTCTTAATGTGTTTCAACTTGAAATTTTGTGTGCCAATAAAACATCATCCTCTTAACACCCAGCATTTTTTTGAATTTTTTTAAAACTTCAAAACATCTTTTTCTCGTGGTTTTCACCGGTTTCTGTTGGGGAACGTAGTAATTTCAAAAAATTTCCTATGCACACGCAAGATCATGGTGATGCATAGCAACGAGAGGGGAGAGTGTTGTCCACGTACCATCGTAGACCAAAAGCAGAAACGTTAGCACAACGCGGTTCATGTAGTCGTACGTCTTCACGATCCGACCGATCAAGTACCGAACGTACGACACCTCCGAGTACAGCACACGTTCAGCTCGATGACGTCCCTCGAACTCCGATCCAGCCGAGCTTTGAGGGAGAGTTCCGTCAGCACGACGGTGTGGTGACGATGATGATGTTCTACCGACGCAGGGCTTTGCCTAAGCACCGCTACGATATGACCGAGGTGGATTATGGTGGAGGGGGGCACCGCACACGGCTAAGAGATCCAAGGGATCAATTGTTGTGTCTCTAGGGGGTGCCTCCCTCCCCGTATATAAAGGAGTGGAGGAGGGGGAGGGGGCCGGCCACCCTTGGCACGCCCCATGAGGAGTCCTACTCCCACCGGGAGTAGGACTCCCCCCTTCCATGTTGGAGTAGGAGAGAAGGAAAGAGGGGGAGAGGGAGAAGGAAAAGGGGGCTGCACCCCTTGTACAATTCGGACCAGAGGGGGGGGGCACGCGCCTCCTTCCTTTCGGCTTCTCTCCTCTATTCCCGTATGGCCCAATAAGGCCCAATACTTCTCCCGGTGAATTCCCGTAACTCCCCGGTACTCCGAAAATACCCGAATCACTCGGAACCTTTCCGATGTCCGAATATAGTCATCAAATATATCGATCTTTATGTCTCGACCATTTCAAGACTCCTCGTCATGTCCCCGATCTCATCCAGGACTCCGAACTACCTTCGGTACATCAAATCACATAAACTCGTAATACAATCATCACCGAAACTTTAAGCGTGCGGACCCTACGGGTTCGAGAACTATGTAGACATGACCGAGACACGTCTCCGGCCAATAACCAATAGCGGAACCTGGATGCTCATATTGGCTCCCACATATTCTACGAAGATCTTTATCGGTCAAACCGCATAACAACATACGTTGTTCCCTTTGTCATCGGTATGTTACTTGCCCGAGATTTGATCGTCGGTATCTCAATACCTAGTTCAATCTCGTTACCGGCAAGTCTCTTTACTCGTTCCGTAACACATCATCCCGTAACTAACTCATTAGTTACAATGCTTGCAAGGCTTATAGTGATGTGCATTACCGAGTGGGCCCAGAGATACCTCTCCGACAATCGGAGGGACAAATCCTAATCTCGAAATACGCCAACCCAACAAGTACCTTCGGAGACACCTGTAGAGCACCTTTATAATCACCCAGTTACGTTGTGACGTTTTGTAGCATACAAAGTGTTCCTCCGGTAAACAGGAGTTGCATAATCTCATAGTCATAGGAACATGTATAAGTCATGAAGAAAGCAATAGCAACATACTAAACGATCAAGTGCTAAGCTAACGGAATGGGTCAAGTCAATCACATCATTCTCCTAATGATGTGATCCCGTTAATCAAATGACAACTCATGTCTATGGCTAGGAAACATAACCATCTTTGATCAACGAGCTAGTCAAGTAGAGGCATACTACTGACACTCTGTTTGTCTATGTATTCACACATGTATTATGTTTCCGGTTAATACAGTTCTAGCATGAATAATAAACATTTATCATGAAATAAGGAAACAAATAATAACTTTATTATTGCCTCTAGGGCATATTTCCTTCAGTCTCCCACTTGCACTAGAGTCAATAATCTAGTTCACATCGCCATGTGATTTAACACCAATAGTTCACATCACCATGTGATTAACACCCATAGTTCACATCGTCATGTGACCAACACCCAAAGGGTTTACTAGAGTCAATAATCTAGTTCACATCACTATGTGATTAACACCCAAAGAGTACTAAGGTGTGATCATGTTTTGCTTGTGAGAGAAGTTTAGTCAACGGGTCTGCCACATTCAGATCCGTATGTATTTTGCAAATTTATATGTCAACAATGCTCTGCACGGAGCTACTCTAGCTAATTGCTCCCACTTTCAATATGTATCCAGATTGAGACTTAGAGTCATCTGGATCAGTGTCAAAACTTGCATCGACATAACCCTTTACGACGAACCTTTTGTCACCTCCATAACCGAGAAACATATCCTTATTCCACTAAGGATAATTTTGTCCGCTGTTCAGTGATCTACTCCTAGATCACTATTGTACTCCCTTGCCAAAATCAGTGTAGGGTATACAATAGATCTGGTACACAGCATGGCATACTTTATAGAACCTATGGCTGAGGCATAGGGAATGACTTTCATTCTCTTTCTATCTTCTGCCGTGGTCGGGCTTTGAGTCTTACTCAATTTCATACCTTGTAACACAGGCAAGAACTCTTTCTTTGACTGTTCCATTTTGGACTACTTCAAAATCTTGTCAAGGTATGTACCCATTGAAAAAACTTATCAAGCGTCTTGATCTATCTCTATAGATCTTGATGCTCAATATGTAAGCAGCTTCACTGAGGTCTTTCTTTGAAAAACTCCTTTCAAACATTCCTTTATGCTTTGCAGAATAATTCTACATTATTTCCGATCAACAGTATGTCATTCACATATACTTATCAGAAATGTTGTAGTGCTCCCACTCACTTTCTTGTAAATGCAGGCTTCACCGTAAGTCTGTATAAAACTATATGGTTTGATTAACTTATCAAAGCATTTATTCCAACTCCGAGATGCTTGCACCAGTCCATAGATGGATCGCTGGAGCTTGCATATTTTGTTAGCACCTTTAGGATTGACAAAACCTTCTGGTTGCATCATATACAACTCTTCTTTAATAAATCCATTAAGGGATGCAGTTTTGTTATCCATTTGCCAGATTTCATAAAATGCGGCAATTGCTAACATGATTCGGACAGACTTAAGCATCGATACAAGTGAGAAAATCTCATTGTATTCAACATTTTGAACTTGTCGAAAACATTTTTGCGACAATTCGAGCTTTGTAGATAGGAACACTACTATCAGCGTCCGTCTTCCTCTTGAAGATCCATTTATTTCTATGGATTGCCAATCATCGGGCAAGTCAACCAAAGCCCACACTTTGTTCTCATACATGGATCCCATCTCAGATTTCATGGCCTCAAGCCATTTCGCGGAATCTGGGCTCATCATCGCTTCCTCATAGTTCGTAGGTTCGTCATGGTCTAGTAACATAACCTCCAGAACAGGATTACCATACCACTCTGGTGCGGATCTTACTCTGGTTGACCTACGAGGTTCAGTAACAACTTGATCTGAAGTTTCATGATCATCATCATTAACTTCCTCACTAACTGGTGTAGGTGTCACAGGAACCGGTTTATGTGATGAACTACTTTCCAATAAGGGAGCAGGTACAGTTACCTCATCAAGTTCTACTTTCCTCCCACTCACTTCTTTCGAGAGAAACTCCTTCTCTAGAAAGGATCCATTCTTAGCAACGAATATCTTGCCTTCGGATCTGTGATAGAAGGTGTACCCAACAATTTCTTTTGGGTATCCTATGAAGACGCACTTCTCCGATTTGGGTTTGAGCTTATCAGGTTGAAACTTTTTCACATAAGCATTGTAACCTCAAACTTTAAGAAACGACAGCTTAGGTTTCTTGCCAAACCATAGTTCATACGGTGTCGTCTCAACGGATTTAGATGGTGCCCTATTTAACGTGAATGTATCTGTCTCTAATGCATAACTCCAAAACGATAGTGGTAGATTGGTAAGAGACATCATAGATTGCACCATATCTAATAAAGTACGGTTACGATATTCGGACACACCATTACGCTTTGGTGTCCCAGATGGCGTGAGTTGCGAAACTATTCCGCATTGTTTCAAATGAAGACCAAACTCGTAACTCAAATATTCTCCTCCACGATCAGATCGTAGAAACTTTATTTTCTTGTTACGATGATTTTCCACTTCACTATGAAATTATATGGACTTTTCAAATGTTTCAGACTTATGTTTCATCAAGTAGATATACTCATATCTGCTCAAATCATCTGTGAAGGTCAGAAAATAATGACACTTGCCGTGAGCCTCAACACTCATCGGATTGCATACATCAGTATGTATTATTTCCAATAAGTCAGTTGCTCGCTCCATTGTTCCGGAGAACGGAGTCTTTAGTCATCTTGCCCATAAGGCATGGTTCGCAAGCATCAAGTGATTCATAATCAAGTGATTCCAAAATCCCATCAGTATGGAGTTTCTTCATGCGCTTTACACCAATATGACCTAAATGGCAGTGCCACAAATAAGTTGCACTATCATTATTAACTTTGCATCTTTTGGCTTCAATATTATGAATATGTGTATCACTACGATCGAGATCCAACAAACCATTTTCATTGGGTGTATGACCATAGAAGGTTTTATTCATGTAAACAGAACAACAATTATTCTCTAACTTAAATGAATAACCGTATTGCAAAAACCATGATCAAATCATATTCATGCTCAACGCAAACACCAAATAACACTTATTTAGGTTCAACACTAATCCCGAAAGTATAGGGAGTGTGCGATGATGATCATATCAATCTTGGAACTACTTCCAATACACATCGTCACCTCGCCCTTAACTAGTTTCTGTTCATTCTGCAACTCCTGTTTCGAGTTACTACTCTTAGCAACTGAACTATTATCAAATACCACGGGGTTGCTATAAACACTAGTAAAGTACACATCAATAACATGTATATCAAATATACCTTTGTTCACTTTGCCATCCTTCTTATCCGCCAAATACTTGGGGCAGTTCCGCTTCTAGTGACCAGTCCCTTTGCAGTAGAAGCACTCAGTTTCAGGCTTAGGTCCAAACTTGGGCTTTTTCACTTGAGCAGCAACTTGCTTGCCGTTCTTCTTGAAGTTCCCCTTCTTCCCTTTGCCCTCTTCTTGAAACTAGTGGTCTTGTCAACCATCAACACTTGATGTTTTTCTTGATTTCTACCTTCATCGATTTCAGCATCGCGAAGAGCTCGGGAATTATTTTCTTCATCCCTTGCATATTATAGTTCATCACGAAGTTCTATTAACTTGGTGATAGTGACTAGAGAATTCTGTCAATTACTATCTTATCTGGAAGATTAACTCCCACTTGATTCAAGCAATTGTAGTACCCAGACAATCTGAGCACATGCTCACTGGTTGAGCTATTCTCCTCCATCTTGTAGGCAAAGTACTGTCAGAGGTCTCATACCTCTCGACACGGGCATGAGTATGAAATACCAATTTCAACTCTTGGAACATCTTATATGCTCAGTGGCATTCAAAACATTTTTGAAGTCCCGGTTCTAAGCCGTAAAGCATGGTGCACTAAACTATCAAGTAGTCTGTAACGCCCCGAGACCGACGCTCCAGACGGCTTCCATGTTTTCGTTGTCACCGTGTGATTTATTTATTTATTGCATTCATCATTGGATCATCCACATTTATTTTCATAAAACTTGCATACGCTCGTAGTTGCCGTGTCCCCCCTTGCGTTCGTTGACCGTTCTGAGTCTAACCGGATTTTGATTCTCTCTTGTCTGACCGTTTGACGCTCTCTGCACAACCACCGACCCCCCTCTGCCGTGCGTCCGAAAACTTCCCCGAACCCGACCCGAACTGTTCCGACCGTTGGGTCCGGATCATCCCCTAACATCTACAAAACATCACTGTTTTCTTTGTTGGACTCTCCACAACCTTTTTCTCGACCGTTCAATTTTGATCGGAGGGCCCGTTTTGCCTTAAGCTAGTCCACCTAGCTATTTAAACAGCCTAACCCTAGTTTTTAGGAGGCTTGTCCCATCCATCCTTTCTCTGCCGCCGCCACTCCCTCCATCCTCCTCTTCCTCGGGATCTCCCCCGCTCCAGATCAGTAGCCACCACCTTCCCCTCCTCGAAGTTGCGACCGATCCATCCAGGAGCAGCGCTCGATCCCCCTCCTGCTCTGCCTAGCGCACACGATCCAAGTAGAGGAGATTTCTCCTCGCGCTCCCGAAGGGGAGTTTCTTCTGGAGCCCCTCCTGTACGCTCCCTCTGCTCGGCCCCGTCGTCGTTCCTCCGCCACCGACAAGCTTCGGAGCGCCGACATCCGCAGCCGCAGTCCTCGCATCTCCATCCAGCAGCCATCATCGCCGCCTTGCTCAGTTCGTCGCCCGCAACGACGCAGCCGCCCCGCTCCCCTTCTCCACCGGAGCTCCCTCCGCCATCGAGCATCACCAGTAGATGAGACCCGCGCCGGTGCTGCCTCTTCTCGCTCGCCGGTCAAGGATCCGGTCGTCCCCCGCCTTCCCTGCCGTCCCTCGCTGACGCCAAGCCATGGCCGCGCCCCAAGCTTCTGCTGCAGCTGCCGCAAGAGACGCAGCGCCATCCCCGCCTCCTCTGACTTGCGCTCGTCCGCGTCGACGCCGGCAGGTTCCAGCCCTGCCTCAAGCATCCTCTGCTGCTGCCTCCTCATCGTCGTCGGGATCATCCCCGCGCCGCCGTTTCGTCGGAGAGACCACGCCGAGGCCCTCCTCTTCTTCTGATCTGGCGTCGTCCCAGGAGCTTGCCGCCAGATCCGGGCCTCCCCCGCGTAGCCTCTCCGTCGCGCCGCCCGTCACCGGAGACCAAAGCTCCTCCAGGCCGCCCCGCCAAGTCCATCGCCGCCTGAACCTCACTGCTTCGCCAGGTTCCCATGTCTGCTTCCTCTGCATCGAGCGAGGGCAGCGCCCGCGTTGACCGCGCCGCCAGCTAGCAGGCCCAGCGCCCCCCTTCCGGCCTCCTCCACCGACTGGGCTTGGCCCATGGGTGAGCTCCCCACAGCTCCTCTCTGTTGGCCCAACAGTGCAGCAAAATTCGACCCGTAGTTTTTTTTTCTGCTGCGGTGATTTTCGCATTTTTCCAGAGAACGACTGTTTTACAGATAGACCCTCGCACTTCATGCATTTAATAACTCCACAACCGTGCATCGGATTAAAACAAACTAAATATGTAAAATGCTTAGAATTTTGTGTAGTTTAATAATATGCCACTTTCACCCATGTTAAAATTGTTTAAAATGTTGTTTGATTAAATTTGCTCGAATAATATGTTAAAATGATTTATTTCATAACTAAATAACCGTAGCTCGGATTTTAATAAACTTTATATGTAAATGAGGTAGAAAAATGCCTAGTTCAACATGGTGCACTTCATTTTGCTGTTTAACAACATTAACATTGTGTTTAGGGCAGAACAGTACCAAATCTAAAATATGGACCTGAGGATTTTCCGGAATTGTTGTTTATTATTTCCGGCCTCATTTAACTTGCTTAAATAGTTAGTTTACTTATGCTTCACCTCTTGCCATGTTAATCAACATTTAATATTGTTGGGTACATAAACGAGAGAGAACTAAATAATTGATGTGGTGTTTCGTCAATATGCAACTCGTTGCATATTGAGCTCCACTTAATTTGTAGTGTTGTTTGTTGCACTTTGCCATGCCATGCTCATTAAATCGGACATGCATCATACTTGATTGTGCATCATGCCATGTTTATGTGGTGGTTGTTTACTATGTTGTTTGTTTCTTTCCGGGTTGCTTCTCTCGTTACCTTCGGTTTTGTTCCGGAGTTGAGAGGATTTGTTCGACTACATCCGTTTGTCTTCTTCATGGACTCGTTCTTCTTCCTAGCGGGATCTCAGGCAAGATGACCATACCCTCGAAATCACTTCTATCTTTGCTTGCTAGTTGTCCGTTCTATTGCCATGCCGTGCTACCTACCTTTTGCTATATCATGCCTCCCATATTGCCATGTCAGCCTCTAACCATCCTTTCCTAGCAAACCGTTGTTTGGCTAAGTTACCGCTTTTGCTCAGCCTTTCTTATAGCGTTGCTAGTTGCAGGTGAAGTTGAAGTTTGTTCCATGTCGGAACATGGATATGTTGGGATATCACAATATCTCTTATTTAATTAATGCATCTATATATTTGGTAAAGGGTGGAAGGCTCGGCCTTAAGCCAAGGTGTTTTTGTTCCACTCTTGCCGCCCTAGTTTCCGTCATACCGGTATTATGTTCCTTGAGTTTGCGTTCCTTACGCGGTCGGGTGATTTATGGGACCCCCTCGACAGTTCGCCTTGAATAAAACTCCTCCAGCAAGGCCCAACCTTGGTTTTACCATTTGCCTACCTAAGCCTTTTTCCCTTGGGTTCTGCAGACTCAAGGGTCATCTTTATTTTAAACCTCCGGGCCAGTGTTCCTCTGAGTGCTGGTCCAAACTAGATCCACTTGCAGCGCCACCTCGGGGAAACTTGAGGTCTGGTTTTAGTTGTACGTAGTGTTCATCCGGTGTGCCCTGAGAACGAGATATGTGCAGCTCCTATCAGGATTTGTCGGCACATTCGGGCGGCTTTGCTGGTCTTGTTTTACCATTGTCGAAATGTCTTGTAAACCGGGATTTCGAGACTGATCGGGTCTTCCCGGGAGAAGGTTTATCCTTCGTTGACCGTGAGAGCTTATAATGGGCTAAGTTGGGACACCCCTGCAGGGTATTATCTTTTGAAAGCCATGCCCGCGGTTATGTGGCAGATGGGAATTTGTTAATATCCGGTTGTAGAGAACTTGACACTTGACCTTAATTAAAACGCATCAACCGCGTGTGTAGCCGTGATGGTCTCTTCTCGGCGGAGTCCGGGAAGTGAACACGGTTCTTGTGTTATGTTTGACGTAAGTAGGAGTTCAGGATCACTTCTTGATCATTGCTAGCTGTCGACCGTTCCGTTGCTCCTCTTCTCGCTCTTATTTGCGTAGGTTAGCCACCATATATGCTAGTGCTTGCTGCAGCTCCACCTCATTACACCATCCTTTCCTATAAGCTTAAATAGTCTTGATCTCGCGGGTGTGAGATTGCTGAGTCCTCGTGACTCATAGATTCTACCAAAACAGTTGCAGGTGCCGACGATGTCAGTGCAGATGATGGGATCGACCTCAAGTGGGAGTTCGATGAGGAACGTGGTCGTTACTATGTGTCACCATCGTCACCGGCGCGACACCTTGATCTCCATCGTAGCATCGTTGTCGTCTCGCCAATCTTATGCTTCTATGACTATCGCTACTGCTTAGTGATAAAGTAAAGCATTACAGGGCGTTTGCATTGCATACAATAAAGCGACAACCATATGGCTCCTGCCAGTTGCCGATAACTCGGTTACAAAACATGATCATCTCATACAATAAAATATAGCATCATGCCTTGACCATATCACATCACAACATGCCCTGCAAAAACAAGTTAGACGTCCTCTACTTTGTTGTTGCAAGTTTTACGTGGCTGCTACGGGCTGAGCAAGAACCGTTCTTACCTACGCATCAAAACCACAACGATAGTTTGTCAAGTTGGTGCTGTTTTAACCTTCTCAAAGACCGGGCGTAGCCACACTCGGTTCAACTAAAGTTGGAGAAACTGACACCCGCCAGCCACCTGTGTGCAAAGCACGTCGGTAGAACTAGTCTCGCGTAAGCGTACGCGTAATGTCCGTCCGGGCCGCTTCATCCAACAATACCGCCAAACCAAAGTATGACATGCTGGTAAGCAGTATGACTTGTATTGCCCACAACTCACTTGTGTTCTACTCGTGCATATAACATCTACGCATAAAACCAGGCTCGGATGCCACTGTTGGGGAACAGAGTAATTTCAAAAAAAAAAATCCTACGCACACGCAAGATCATGGTGATGCATAGCAACGATAGGGGAGAGTGTTGTCCACGTACCCTCGTAGACCGAAAGCGGAAGCGTTAGCACAACGCGGTTGATGTAGTCGTACGGCTTCACGATCCGACTGAGCAAGTACCGAACGTACGGCACCTCCGAGTTCAGCACACGTTCAGCTCGATGATGTCCCTCGAACTCCGATCCAGCCGAGCTTTGAGGGAGAGTTCCGTCAGCACGACGGCGTGGTGACGATGATGATGTTCTACCGACGCAGGGCTTCGCCTAAGCACTGCTACGATATGACCGAGGTGGATTATGGTGGAGGGGGGCACCGCACACGACTAAGAGATCCAAGGGATCGATTGTTGTGTCTCTAGGGGGTGCCTCCCTCCCTCTATATAAAGGAGTGGAGGAGGGGGAGGGGGCCGGCCACCCATGGCGCGCCCCATGAGGAGTCCTACTCCCACCGGGAGTAGGACTCCCCCCCCTTCCATGTTGGAGTAGGAGAGAAGGAAAGAGGGGGAGAGGGAGAAGGACAATGGGGCTGCACCCCTTGTCCAATTCGGACCAGAGGGGGGGGGGCGTGCCTCCTTCCTTTCGGCCTCTCTCCTCTATTCCCGTATGGCCCAATAAGGCCCAATACTTCTCCCGGTGAATTCCCGTAACTCCCCGGTACTCCGAAAATACCCGAATCACTCGGAACCTTTCCGATGTCCGAATATAGTCGTCCAATATATCGATCTTTACGTCTCGACCATTTCGAGACTCCTCGTCATGTCCCCGATCTCATCCGGGACTCAGAACTACCTTCGGTACATCAAATCACATAAACTCATAATACAATCGTCACCGAAACTTTAATCGTGCGGACCCTACGGGTTCGAGAACTATGTAGACATGACCGAGACACGTCTCCGGCCAATAACCAATAGCGGAACCTGGATGCTCATATTGGCTCCCACATATTCTACGAAGATCTTTATCGGTCAAACTGCATAACAACATACGTTGTTCCCTTTGTCATCGGTATGTTACTTGCCCGAGATTTGATCGTCGGTATCTCAATACCTTGTTCAATCTCGTTACCGGCAAGTCTCTTTACTCGTTCTGTAACACATCATCCCGTAACTAACTTATTAGTTACAATGCTTGCAAGGCTTATAGTGATGTGCATTATCGAGTGGGCCCAGAGATACCTCTCCGACAATCGGAGTGACAAATCCTAATCTCGAAATACGCCAACCCAACAAGTACCTTCAGAGACACCTGTAGAGCACCTTTATAATCACCCAGTTACGTTGTGACATTTTGTAGCATACAAAGTGTTCCTCCGGTAAACAGGAGTTGCATAATCTCATAGTCATAGGAACATGTATAAGTCATGAAGAAAGCAATATCAACATACTAAACGATCAAGTGCTAAGCTAACGGAATGGGTCAAGTCAATCACATCATTCTCCTAATGATGTGATCCCGTTAATCAAATGACAACTCATGTCTATGGCTAGGAAACATAACCATCTTTGATCAACGAGCTAGTCAAGTAGAGGCATACTAGTGACACTCTGTTTGTCTATATATTCGCACATGTATTATGTTTCCGGTTAATACAGTTCTAGCATGAATAATAAACATTTATCATGAAATAAGGAAACAAATAATAACTTTATTATTGCCTCTAGGGCATATTTCCTTCAGTTTCCACCGAATGTTTGTTTTCGTATGATACCCCCCTCACTGCGCGCGCGATCTGAGTCCTGCATTCTAACTGGCCAGAACCCAAACCCCACGGATCGTACGTGTGCACCATTGGATGCTCCCAGATCGAACGGCAACTCTGAGCCCTTTCGACAACACATGCAGTACATGGGTAAGCACTGTGCGCATGCGTCGTGTAGCTCACGCTTCCTTCTCTACTAGGTTTTCATTCAAAACAGGCTACCGTTTCTCGCCACTCCTCTCATTGGTTTCCCGCCTCTTCTCCCAGATATGCATGATGTAGATGTTCGTTTAATTCTTATAGTTCATCTCATCCAAAATCAATTAGTTTTGTAAAAAAACTATTTTAAGATTCATGGAATTGTGCATTGGAAAGGTAAAAACAAAAAGTGACAATTCATTAAAAAAAAGGTTTGGGCAATTAAGATATGGAAGATTCTAGAGAACAAAGGAGAAGTGCTTGTGTTTTGAGGTTTGTGCATTATGCTTAAGTTCAACCATGGAGTCTTCTAGATTGTACATGTGGCAGAATCTGGTGGAATGTAGATGATATCCAACGGCCAGTAGTGCTTGGATTTGCCATCTCTGTACCGTCGGATTGGCTTCATCCAACGAGCAACTTCCATAGTTATTCGCACACTATATATGTGTATAGATGTGTATATATATATATATATATATATATATAGATGTGTCCCATGCTAGACAAAATAAAGTTTGAGCGCATGTGTGGGACGACCCCCCCGGTTGCCGCCTCGAAGTTGGGAAACTGACATCATAGGTATTGAACCAGGCTTGGAGTCGGGTACGATGTTCGGTTTGTAATGTACTTGGCGTGGCCCATCAAAGTTGTGCATTTCGGATTTAAACACATCATACACCATCGTACCCATACATATTTTCGGGCCGCATGCAGTGTATACGGGGTCTTTTGATCGACCACGTCTCCCTTGTGCGGTTTTTTGTGACGACACGGATATCTGTGGGCTCCCCGAGTGTATATATATCATCCCTTTGACCGATAATGAGGGGTATGTGTTGGCCATGAATGGATTCCTCCTAGTTCATGTTAGGGCCGGTCACCATCAAATGTCGGTCAACCAAAGCTCGAGCTCATGCGTTGTTAGGATTCCCTCCCAGATGCTCGGATTGCTGGGTTCGACCTACATCAAACCCTGCGTACGTATCTCGTCCTTAACTACCTTGCCTTCATGGTTGTTGTCTGTATCGAGAGGTAGGCACCACATCTAAATTGTACATTATTCTATATTGAAAACACACATCACCCCTTCCCAACGTACATCATTTTGGGCCGCATGCAAGAGGTGCTGGTTTTGTGGTCCCTCTCGTGCGATGTTTATGATGGTTCAATCTATTGGCCCAAGCGGTTTATCGACAACAACAACTGTCCTTTGACCAAACGGAAGATTCGTTGGTCCGTCTTATGGTAGGTCATGGCGACATGCATGTTGACCAGAGTATCGATCATTACGTGCATCCGCCCCGCTGACACGAAGTGGGAGGTGGTGGGCCAAGCATCCTAGCTAGGTACGACATTATGTCATTATATATATCCTAGCTAGGTGGTTGTTAGGGTGCTTTCGGGTTTGCGAGGCAGGTGCCACCAAAGTTATGCATTGTGTATTTAAAGTTTTAAACATCCCCAATATTCGTACATATATTTGGCCACTTCCAGGTGGTTCTTGACTTCTGGCCCCTCTCATCGATCTTCAATGACGCGCCCAACCGTGGGCCCGCGGGGTCAAAGTTATGCATTGGAATTTTGAACATCACATACCACCCTTTTCACTCATATATATTTGGGCCACATGCTGGTGTGGCTGTCTTTTGACCCTCCCTAACGTTATTTTTTGCTGCAAAGACTCTTGTGATCGTCAACGGACATGGGGTATAATATCTAAACCGTGTGCGATACAAGTGCGATGTGAATCACCACGACCGCGCAAGCATGAGCAAATTAAGGTGGAGGTACTGGCTAAACCGTGTGCGATGTGAATCACCATGACCGCGCAAGCGCGAGCAAATTAAGGTGGAGGTACTGGCTAAACCGTGTGCGATGCAAGTGCGCTGAAATCACCACGACCGCGGAAGCGCGAGCAAAGCGTGGAGGTACTGGCTCAACCGTGTGCGATGCAAGTGCGCTGAAATCACCACGACGGCGCAAGCGCGAGCAAAGGGTGGAGGTACTGGCTCAACCGTGTGCGATGCAAGTGCGCTGAAATCACCACGACCGCGCAAGCGCGAGAAAAGGGTGGAGGTACTGGCTCAACCGTGTGTGATGCAAGTGCGCTGTAAAACCACCACCTGTGGAAGCTAAAGGCGGGTAAGTTTATTTGGAAATTAGGACGAACCGTGTGCGATAGACCAGCTAGCTAGAAATGCAAAAATCGGTGGATCCGCGCCACTTTTCCTTATTATCATACACGCATATTGTTATTGGACAGTGCGCGATCTTGGGCACTCCCGCCCCGCATCAATTCCTTTACCCAAATTTTAGTAGCCGCCGTACTTCAACCGTCACCGACACTCCTCCAGCACCGACCTTATAGTAAAATTTTAGTAGCCGAGGCATTTGAACCGTCACCCTCCCTCGTCCACCACCATCTCCACCCACCATTACTAAATTTTTCAGTAGCCGCGGCGTATCCTCAAACACCACCCCCTCCACAGTCCCCCACCTGCCCCCTTCGAACCCTAGCTCGCGGCCGCCACCGGCGCCGCCGCCAACCCAGCCGGTCTGCCTGTTCCTCCTAGCTTAGATAATAAAGTTCAGGTTATCCAATGATTCCCATACCGTCGCCCCACTCCCCTGAGTTTTTAGATGAGGCCTGCGGTGTCCCTCCCTGCCAGATCCACATCCCCTGCTCCAGAATGTCGCAGCCTAAGCTCGACCACGTATCCCGGGGAGCCCGACGAGCGTTCGACCAAGAAGAGGTTTATCATGGCCTCTCCGGCGGACGTTGGCGAGGTGGCCGCCGTTCGCCCCGACCTGTCGATCCCGGAGCAACACGTCGCCGCGGAAGCCGGTGAAGACGTTGACTACATTGCCATGCCGAAGGCTTCATGTCAGCGGGCTAGCGTATTACTATATCTCGGGAAAGCTGGCTACGACATCAAGCTCGTACACACCGACGGCTTCACGCGGGCCATGTCACAGGTTAGGTGGTCCCATCCCCAACCCCTCTGGTTCAACCGCCGTTGATCTCTTTGACGGCCCTGCCGCTGATCTCCTCCGCCAAGCGGTCAAGGATTTGCGAGCTTTATACGCCATCGAGCCCATTTTGTCACTTCTGAAGGACACGTTCTACGGCGGCGGCTTGGGATCCTCAATTGCCAAGTCAGATCTCATTGACCACGACCACGAGGAGGGCACCCACGAAGGTTCTTCCAAGGTGAAACAACCCATTTGTGACATCAGAGAGTGCACCATGGGTCTGTGCCTTCCAACTGGAAGGATCCCGTCCATGAAATGTGAGTCAACATTCTATCAGCAAATATTACCTTTTCTAGCTTGCCAACCCGTACCCTTTGTTGTAGTAGCATTTGTTGTGCGGTGCTTTAACTGTGCCGTGTTTAGTTATTTCAGTTATGCAAAAATGTATTGTTCAATAGGTCTATGTGATGTTTAAGTATGAATTGTCCACTTTAGTTTCACGAATGGCTATATTTGGTTGTTTATAGTGAGTAGATGCCTTGTTTATCTATATTTGGTTGTTAGGTTGGTTGGAGTGAGCATTTTTTCAGTTATCGAGCAGATGCCTTGTTTATCTGTATTTGGTTCTTAGTTTGGTTGCAGTGAGTATTTGTCCAGTTATCAAGCATATGCCTTGTTTATCTGTATTTGGTTGTTAGGTTGCTTTTTTTAGCATTTGTCCAGTTATCAAGCAGATGCCTTGTTTATCTTTATCTGCTTGTTAGGTTGGTTGCAGTGAGCATTTGTCTAGTTTTCAAGCATATGCCCTGTTTATCTGTATTTGCTTGTTAGGTTGGTTGCAGTGAGACTCTGTCCAGTTTTCAATGGCTATATTTGGTTGTTATACTGGTCATTTATGCCTTGTTTATTTCAGTCATTCACAATGTGTGGTTCATTATGTGCAAGTCGGAATTGTGCCGCTCGACTACATCAATACCAGTTTGAACGGCTATATTTGGTTCTAGTTATTCCTGGTGTAGTTAACACATGCCCTTTATTTCAGTTTTACACATTTATCCAGTGTGATGTTTAAGCATTACCTACGTTCTATTCATTTTCAACAATACCCGTTTGAATTGCAATATTTGATGGCTGTTAAGCCTGCTGTCGGTAACATTGCCTTCCATTTTATATCTGCTTTAACAGCATGCTGAAACCAACACATTCAACCTATCATTTGGAGATGATGTTGTTTACCTTCGCTATATTTGTTTGATGTTAAGATTGTTGTACTTATCATGCCTTTCCACTACTTATGCAGGACAACAACGGGAGTGGCCACCATTTTCCGCTGCGGTTAGCTTCATCCCTCGGCTTGTACTCCCCCCGTCGTTCCATAATCTAGTGCATATAGATCCAGGCCTGGACACTAGTTAGCTTCTAATATTGACTTGTTGCTTGTAGGTACATATGCCCTTGGCAAGGATCCACACATCGACCCTTTTTGCGTATGGGGCAATGAGATATTGATGAACAAGCATCAAGTAATGAAACTGATGAGGATTATTAGCAAAAAGATACGAATGGTGGCAAGCAAATTATTTGTTTATGCTCTATCCAACACAACAGTGAGCTGTAGGATGGTAACTACAAACTCTGCAGCCTTCTCTTTTTACTGCCCATAATGAGTTGTTAGACAACAATGTCTGAATCTTTTTCATTCCCAGTGGTTCCCGAAGCAGTTCACTGAAGATTACCTCGCAAAGTACATGATAGATGGGCACGCAATGAAGGTTAAAGTATTTCATCCAGACTACAATGAGCATCGAGAAGTCCTAATGAAGACAGTGAAGGATGGACGGGCAGCCATCACAAGGGGTTGGCCTAGAGTCGTGCGCGCCTTACGCATGGAGGAGGGCACAATATGGGCATTCCGCTTCACCTTCTCCAGCAACCAGAATGTCTTTCGCCTCTCTCTTTACAGTCTTTAGTACAACTGTGGTTCATCATTCTTTACTTGGTGCTTCTGTAGTTCTTCAGTATATGTACCTGTGCATTGAATTATGGATTCGTGGTTGAACCTATATTTGTAATAAACATGGTTGGATATGAAATAAGTGATTGCCTACTTTCAAATTCATAACATGTGATTTTTAAATTAGGGATTAATTGGATTAATTATGGATTAAATAGGGATTACACTGCACACGGTTTGCGAAAGCGAAACGTCTGTGATATACATGGAGATCAAAAACATTTTTAGGATCCACTACGTGTGCGATCAATCTCCACTGCACACACGAATTTCTCTTGAAAACTGTTTGCGTTAGGCCACCTTGCGGAAACGTTTATCACATAAAAAGTGTGTGTGATGGACAACCTTTGCCACACAGTTTCTTTCTACGCACCATGTGTGATGCATTCAATAACGCAAACGATAAAATTATTAATATCGTGTGCAATGGCAACTCTATCACAAACGATTTAACGGGAAAAATTGTGTGTGATGTACCTGTGAACGGAAACGTTTTCCTTGGAGCGACTATGTGGGATGTACATACGAACGGAAACGTTTAGCGGGGACCGACTGTGTGGGATGTACTTGTGATCGGAAACAATTTTGCCGTATAATTGTATTTTTTAGCTATACTGTACGTATTTCCGTATTTGAGCGCTCGCCAGTCGCACACGACCTCATTTTGCCGAACGTGTGTGCCAGGAGGGCATATCCTCGACGGTTTCTGGGTTGTGTGGGAAGGACCCCCGTATCGCCCACACTCACCTGGCGATGGTTCCAGATGCCATCGCGAAAAGGGGTTAAAACCGTTTGTTTAGGACCGACGCGCACGGGTGAGAGATTGCACTAGCGAAAGTATGGATCCTAGGCCTCATTTTCAAGCATTGCAATACCGTTTTTGTGCCTGTTTACTATTTGCTACCTTGCTGTTTTTATTTATTCAGATTATAAAAATACATTTCTACCATCAATATTACACTTTTATCACCATCTCTTCGCCGAACTAGTGCACCTATACAATTTGCCATTGTATTGGGTGTGTTGGGGACACAAGAGATTTCTTGTATTTGGTTGCAGGGTTGTTTGAGAGAGACCATCTTCATCCTACACCTCCCACGGATTGATAAACCTTAGGTCATCCACTTGAGGGAAAATTGCTACTATCCTACAAAACTCTGTGCTTGGAGGCCCAACATGAGTGTACAAGAATAAAGTTGCGTAGTAGACATCACACGCATCTAGTGTATTAATTTCATGGAGAAACGAAGTAATGTAATAAGAATGATGAGATGATGTAGACGAGATCTATTCATGTAGGAATAGCCCCCATCTTTTTATCCTTAATGAAGGAAATATGCCCTAGAGGCAATAATAAAGTTGTTATTTATATTTCCTTATATCATGATAAATGTTTATTATTCATGCTAGAATTGTATTAACCGGAAACTTAGTACATGCGTGAATACATAGACAAAGAGAGTGTCGCTAGTATGCCTCTACTTGACTAGCTCGTTGAATCAAAGATGGTTAAGTTTCCTAGCCATAGACATGAGTTGTCATTTGATTAACGGGATCACATCATTAGAGAATGATGTGATTGACTTGACCCATTCCGTTAGCTTAGCACTTGATCGTTTAGTATGTTGCTATTGCTTTCTTCATGACTTATACATGTTCCTATGACTATGAGATTATGCAACTCCCGAATACCGGAGGAACACTTAGTGTGCTACCAAACGTCACAACGTAACTGGGTGATTATAAAGGTGCTCTACAGGTGTCTCCGATGGTACTTGTTGAGTTGGCATAGATCGAGATTAGGATTTGTCACTCCGATTGTTGGAGAGGTATCTCTGGGCCCTCTCGGTAATGCACATCACTATAAGCCTTGCAAGCAATGTGACTAATGAGTTAGTTGCGGGATGATGCATTACAAAACGAGTAAAGAGACTTGCCAGTAACGAGAACGAACTAGGTATTGAGATACCGACAATCGAATCTCGGGCAAGTAACATACCGATGACAAAGGGAACAACATATGTTGTTATGCGGTTTGACCGATAAAGATCTTCGTAGAATATGTAGGAACCAATATGAGCATCCAGGTTCCGCTATTGGTTATTGACCGGAGATGAGTCTCGGTCATGTCTACATAGTTCTCGAACCCGCAGGGTCCGCACGCTTAACATTCGGTGACGATCGGTATTATGAGTTTATGTGTTTTGATGTACCGAAGGTAGTTCGGAGTCCCGGAGATGATCATGGACATGATGAGGAGTCTGAAATGGTCGAGACATAAAGATTGATATATTGGATGACTATGTTTGGACATCAGAAAGGTTTTGAGAGAGTTCGGCATATACCGGAGTACCGGGGGGGGGGGGGGGTACCGGAACCCCCCGGGGAGTATATGGGCCCTAATGGACTTTAGTGGAGAGAGAGGGGCAGCCAGGGCAGGCCTCGCGCCCCCTCCCCCTCTGGTCCGAATTGGACTAGGAAGAGGGGGCGGCGCCCCCCTTTCCTTCCTCCCTCTCTCCCCCTTCCTTCTCTCCTAGTCCAACTAGGGAAGGGGGGGATCCTACTCTCGGTGGGAGTAGGACTCCTCCAGGGCGCGCCATAGAGGGCCGGCCCTCCGCCCTCCTCCACTCCTTTATATACGGGGGAGGGGGGCACCCCATAGACACACAAGTTGATCATTGATCTCTTAGCCGTGTGCGATGTCCCCCTCCACCATAATCCACCTCGGTCATATCGTTGCAGTGCTTAGGCGAAGCCTTGCGCCGGTAGCTTCATCATCACCGTCATCATGCCGTCGTGCTGACAAAGCTCTCCCTCGACACTCAGCTGGATCGAGAGTTCGTGGGACGTCACCGAGCCGAACGTGTGCATATCGCGGAGGTGTCGTACTTTTGGTACTAGGGTCGGTCGAATCGTGAAGACGTACGACTACATCAACCGCGTTGTCATAACGCTTCCGCTTACGGTCTACGAGGGTATGTGGACGACACTCTCCCCTCTCGTTGCTATGCATCACCATGATCTTGCGTGTGCGCAGGATTTTTTTTGAAATTACTGCGTTCCCCAAGAGTGGCATCCGAGCCAGGTCTATGCGTAGATGTTATATGCACGAGTAGAACACAAATGAGTTGTGGGCGATAATAGTCATACTGCTTACCAGCATGTCATACTTTGATTCGGCGGTATTGTTGGATGAAGCGGCCCGGACCGACATTATGCGTACGCTTATGCGAGACTGGTTCTACCGACGTGCTTCGCACACAGGTGGCTGGCGGGTGTCAGTTTCTCCAACTTTAGTTCAATCGAGTGTGGCTACGCCCGGTCCTTGTTGAAGGCTAAAACAACACACTTGACGAAAAATCGTTGTGGTTTTGATGCGTAGGTAAGAACGGTTCTTGCTCAGCCCGTAGCAGCCACGTAAAACTTGCAACAACAAAGTAGAGGACGTCTAACTTGTTTTTGTAGGGCATGTTGTGATGTGATATGGTCAAGACATGATGCTAAATTTTATTGTATGAGATGATCATGTTTTGTAACAAAGTTATCGGCAACTGGCAGGAGCCATATGGTTGTCGCTTTATTGTATGAAATGCAATCGCCATGTAATTCTTTACTTTATCACTAAGCGGTAGCGATAGTCGTAGAAGCAATAGTTGGCGAGACGACAACGATGCTACGATGGAGATCAAGGTGTCGCGCCGGTGACGATGGTGATCATGACGGTGCTTTGGAGATGGAGATCAAAGGCACAAGATGATGATGGCCATATCATATCACTTATATTGATTGCATGTGATGTTTATCCTTTATGCATCTTATTTTGCTTAGTTCGGCGGTAGCATTATAAGATGATCTCTCACTAAATTTCAAGGTACAAGTGTTCTCCCTGAGTATGCACCGTTGCGAAAGTTCGTCGTGCCGAGACACCACGTGATGATCGGGTGTGATAAGCTCTACGTTCACATACAACGGGTGCAAGCCAGTTTTGCACACGCAGAATACTCGGGTTAAACTTGACGAGCCTAGCATATGCAGATATGGCCTCGGAACACTGAGACCGAAAGGTCGAGCGTGAATCATATAGTAGATATGATCAACATAGTGATGTTCACCATTGAAAACTACTCCATCTCACGTGATGATCGGACATGGTTTAGTTGATATGGATCACGTGATCACTTAGATGATTAGAGGGATGTCTATCTAAGTGGGAGTTCTTAAGTAATTTGATTAATTGAACTTTAATTTATCATGAACTTAGTACCTGATAGTATTTTGCATGTCTATGTTGTTGTAGATAGATGGCCCGTGCTGTTGTTCCGTTGAATTTTAATGCGTTCCTAGAGAAAGCTAAGTTGAAAGATGATGGTAGCAACTACACGGACTGGGTCCGTAACTTGAGGATTATCCTCATTGCTGCACAGAAGAATTACGTCCTGGAAGCACCGCTAGGTGCCAAACCCGCTGCAGGAGCAACGCCAGATGTTATGAACGTCTGGCAGAGCAAAGCTGATGACTACTCGATAGTTTAGTGTGCCATGCTTTACGGCTTAGAACCGGGACTTCAACGACGTTTTGAACGTCATGGAGCATATGAGATGTTCCAGGAGTTGAAGTTAATATTTCAAGCAAATGCCCGGATTGAGAGATATGAAGTCTCCAATAAGTTCTACAGCTGCAAAATGGAGGAGAATAGTTCTGTCAGTGAACATATACTCAAAATGTCTGGGTATAACAATCACTTGATTCAACTAGGAGTTAATCTTCCTGATGATAGTGTCATTGACAGAATTCTTCATGATGAACTATAATATGCAAGGGATGGATAAGACAATTCCCGAGCTCTTCGCAATGCTAAAGGCTGCGGAGGTAGAAATCAAGAAAGAGCATCAAGTGTTGATGGTCAACAAGACCACCAGTTTCAAGAAAAAGGGTAAAGGGAAGAAGGGGAACTTCAAGAAGAACGGCAAACAAGTTGCTGCTCAAGTGAAGAAGCCCAAGTCTGGACCTAAGCCCGAGACTGAGTGCTTCTACTGCAAAGGGACTGGTCACTGGAAGCGGAACTGCCCCAAGTATTTGGCGGATAAGAAGGATGGCAAGGTGAACAAAGGTATATGTGATATACATGTTATTGATGTGTACCTTACTAATGCTCGCAGTAGTGCCTGGGTATTTGATACTGGTTCTGTTGCTAATATTTGCAACTCGAAACAGGGACTACGGATTAAGCGAAGATTGGCTAAGGACGAGGTGACGATGCGCGTGGGAAATGGTTCCAAAGTCGATGTGATCGCGTCGGCACGCTACCTCTACATCTACCTTCGGGATTAGTTTTAGACCTGAATAATTGTTATTTGGTGCCAGCGTTAAGCATGAACATTATATCTGGATCTTGTTTGATGCGAGACGGTTATTCATTTAAATCAGAGAATAATGGTTGTTCTATTTATATGAGTAATATCTTTTATGGTCATGCACCCTTGAAGAGTGGTCTATTTTTGTTGAATCTCGATAGTAGTGACACACATATTCATAATATTGAAGCCAAAAGATGCAGAGTTGATAATGATAGTGCAACTTATTTGTGGCACTGCCGTTTAGGTCATATTGGTGTAAAGCGCATGAAGAAACTCCATTCTGATGGACTTTTGGAATCACTTGATTATGAATCACTTGGTACTTGCGAACCATGCCTCATGGGCAAGATGACTAAAACGCCGTTCTCCGGAACAATGGAGCGAGCAACAGATTTGTTGGAAATCATACATACTGATGTATGTGGTCCGGCGGCGGGTATCGTTATTTTCTCACCTTCACAGATGATTTGAGCAGATATGGGTATATCTACTTGATGAAGCATAAGTCTGAAACATTTGAAAAGTTCAAAGAATTTCAGAGTGAAGTGGAAAATCATCGTAACAAGAAAATAAAGTTTCTACGATCTGATCATGGAGGAGAATATTTGAGTTACGAGTTTGGTCTTCATTTGAAACAATGCGGAATAGTTTCGCAACTCACGCCACCCGGAACACCACAACGTAATGGTGTGTCCGAACATCGTAATCGTACTTTACTAGATATGGTGCGATCTATGATATCTCTTACTGATTTACCGCTATCGTTTTGGGGTTATGCTTTAGAGACGGCTGCATTCACGTTAAATAGGGCACCATCTAAATCCGTTGAGACGACACCTTATGAACTGTGGTTTGGCAAGAAACCCAAGTTGTCGTTTCTTAAAGTTTGGGGCTGCGATGCTTATGTGAAAAAGCTTCAACCTGATAAGCTCGAACCCAAATCGGAGAAATGTGTCTTCATAGGATACCCAAAGGAGACTGTTGGGTACACCTTCTATCACAGATCCGAAGGCAAGACATTCGTTGCTAAGAATGGATCCTTTCTAGAGAAGGAGTTTCTCTCGAAAGAAGTGAGTGGGAGGAAAGTAGAACTTGATGAGGTAACTGTACCTGCTCCCTTATTGGAAAGTAGTTCATCACAGAAATCTGTTCCTGTGACTCCTACACCAATTAGTGAGGAAGCTAATGATGATGATCATGTAACTTCAGATCAAGTTACTACCGAACCTCGTAGGTCAACCAGAGTAAGATCCGCACCAGAGTGGTACGGTAATCCTGTTCTGGAGGTCATGTTACTTGACCATGACGAACCTACGAACTATGAGGAAGCGATGATGAGCCCAGATTCCGCGAAATGGCTTGAGGCCATGAAATCTGAGATGGGATCCATGTATGAGAACAAAGTGTGGACTTTGGTTGACTTGCCCGATGATCGGCAAGCCATCGAGAATAAATGGATCTTCAAGAAGAAGACTGACGCTGACGGTAATGTTACTGTCTACAAAGCTCGACTTGTTGCGAAAAGGTTTTCGACAAGTTCAAGGAGTTGACTACGATGAGACCTTCTCACCCGTAGCGATGCTTAAGTCCGTCCGAATCATGTTAGCAATTGCTGCATTTTATGATTATGAAATTTGGCAAATGGATGTAAAGACTGCATTCCTGAATGGATTTCTGGAAGAAGAGTTGTATATGATGCAACCTGAAGGTTTTATCGATCCAAAGGATGCTAACAAAGTGTGCAAGCTCCAGCGATCCATTTATGGACTGGTGCAAGCATCTCGGAGTTGGAATAAACGTTTTGATAGTGTGATCAAAGCATATGGTTTTATACAGACTTTTGGAGAAGCCTGTATTTACAAGAAAGTGAGTGGGAGCTCTGTAGCATTTCTAATATTATATGTGGATGACATATTGTTGATTGGAAATGATATAGAATTTCTGGATAGCATAAAAGGATACTTGAACAAGAGTTTTTCAATGAAAGACCTCGGTGAAGCTGCTTATATATTGGGCATCAAGATCTATAGAGATAGATCAAGACGCTTAATTGGACTTTCACAAAGCACATACCTTGATAAAGTTTTGAAGAAGTTCAAAATGGATCAAGCAAAGAAAGGGTTCTTGCCTGTGTTACAAGGTGTGAAGTTGAGTCAGACTCAATGCCCGACCACTGCAGAAGATAGAGAGAAAATGAAAGTTGTTCCCTATGCTTCAGCCATAGGCTCTATCATGTATGCAATGCTGTGTACCAGACCTGATGTGTGCCTTGCTATTAGTTTAGCAGGGAGGTACCAAAGTAATCCAGGAGTGGATCACTGGACAGCGGTCAAGAACATCCTGAAATACCTGAAAAGGACTAAGGATATGTTTCTCGTTTATGGAGGTGACAAAGAGCTCGTCGTAAATGGTTACGTCGATGCAAGCTTTGACACTGATCCGGATGACTCTAAGTCACAAACCGGATACGTATTTATATTGAACGGTGGAGCTGTCAGTTGGTGCAGTTCTAAGCAAAGCGTCGTGGCGGGATCTACGTGTGAAGCGGAGTACATAGCTGCTTCGGAAGCAGCAAATGAAGGAGTCTGGATGAAGGAGTTCATATCCGATCTAGGTGTCATACCTAGTGCATCGGGTCCAATGAAAATCTTTTGTGACAATACTGGTGCAATTGCCTTGGCAAAGGAATCCAGATTTCACAAGAGAACCAAGCACATCAAGAGACGCTTCAATTCCATCCGCGATCAAGTCAAGGAGGGAGACATAGAGATTTGCAAGATACATACGGATCTGAATGTTGCAGACCCGTTGACTAAGCCTCTCTCACGAGCAAAACATGATCAGCACCAAGACTCCATGGGTGTTAGAATCATTACTGTGTAATCTAGATTATTGACTCTAGTGCAAGTGGGAGACTGAAGGAAATATGCCCTAGAGGCAATAATAAAGTTGTTATTTATATTTCCTTATATCATGATAAATGTTTATTATTCATGCTAGAATTGTATTAACCGGAAACTTAGTACATGTGTGAATACATAGACAAACAGAGTGTCACTAGTATGCCTCTACTTGACTAGCTCGTTGAATCAAAGATGGTTAAGTTTCCTAGCCATAGACATGAGTTGTCATTTGATTAACGGGATCACATCATTAGAGAATGATGTGATTGACTTGACCCATTCCGTTAGCTTAGCACTTGATCGGTTAGTATGTTGCTATTGCTTTCTTCATGACTTATACATAATCCTATGACTATGAGATTATGCAACTCCCGAATACCGGAGGAACACTTTGTGTGCTACCAAACGTCACAACGTAACTGGGTGATTATAAAGGTGCTCTACAGGTGTCTCCGATGGTACTTGTTGAGTTGGCATAGATCGAGATTAGGATTTGTCACTCCGATTGTCGGAGAGGTATCTCTGGGCCCTCTCGGTAATGCACATCACTATAAGCCTTGCAAGCAATGTGACTAATGAGTTAGTTGCGGGATGATGCATTACGGAACGAGTAAAGAGACTTGCCGGTAATGAGATTGAACTAGGTATTGAGATACCGACGATCGAATCTCGGGCAAGTAACATACCGATGACAATGGGAACAACGTATGTTGTTATGCGGTTTGACCGATAAAGATCTTCGTAGAATATGTAGGAACCAATATGAGCATCCAGGTTCCGCTATTGGTTATTGACCGGAGATGAGTCTCGGTCATGTCTACATAGTTCTCGAACCCGTAGGGTCCGCACGCTTAATGTTCGGTGACGATCGGTATTATGAGTTTATGTGTTTTGATGTACCGAAGGTAGTTCGGAGTCCCGGATATGATCACGGACATGACGAGGAGTCTTGAAATGGTCGAGACATAAAGATCGATATATTGGATGACTATGTTTGGACATCGGAAAGGTTTCGAGAGAGTTGGGGCATATACCGGAGTACCGGGGGGTTACCGGAACCCCCCGGGGAGTATATGGGCCCTAATGGGCTTTAGTGGAGAGAGAGAGAGGGGCAGCCAGGGCAGGCCGCGCGCCCCCTCCCTGTCTGGTCCGAATTGGACTAGGAAGGGGGGGCGCCCCCTTTCCTTCCTCCCTCTCTCCCCTTCCTTCGCTCCTAGTCCAACTAGGGAAGTGGGGGGGGGGGAGATCCTACTCCCGGTGGGAGTAGGACTCCTCCAGGGCGCGCCATAGAGGGCCGGCCCTCCCCCCTCCTCCACTCCTTTATATACAGGGGAGGGGGCACCCCATAGACATACAAGTTGATCATGGATCTCTTAGCCGTGTGCGGTGCCCCCCTCCACCATAATCCACCTCGGTCATATCGTTGCAATGCTTAGGCGAAGCCCTGTGCCGGTAGCTTCATCATCACCATCATCACGCCGTCGTGCTGATGAAGCTCTCCCTCGACACTCAGCTAAATCGAGAGTTTGTGGGACGTCACCGAGCCGAGCGTCTGCAGATCGCGGAGGTGTTGTACTTCCGGTACTAGGATCGGTCAGATCGTGAAGACGTACGACTACATCAACCGCGTTGTCATAACGCTTCCGCTTACGGTCTACGAGGGTATGTGGACTACACTCTCCCCTCTCGTTGCTATGCATCACCATGATCTTGCGTGTGCGTAGGAATTTTTTTGAAATTACTGCGTTCCCAACACTTAATAACAACGATACGTACGTGTCTTGCTGCCCCTTCTGGCAGTGGGAAAGAACACCGCACGATCGAACCCATCACAAAGCACCTCCTCCCATTGCATGAAAAATCGATCTAGTTGGCCTAACTAAACCAAAGGTTCAAAGAAGAAATACGAGGCTATAAATTATCATGCATATAGGAGATAAAAGAAGACTCAAATAACTTTCATGGATATATAGATCTGATAATAAACTCAAAGTTCATCGGATCCCAACAAACACACCGCAAAAGAGAGTTACATCAAATAGATCTCCAAGAGACCACTGAATTGAGATCAAAAGAGAGAGAGAGAGGAAGCCATCTAGCTACTGCTTACGGACCCGTAGGTTTACAATGAACTACTCACGCATCATCGGTGAGGCACCAATGGGGATGATGAACCCCTCCGTGATGGTGTTTAGATTGGATCTCGTGGTTCTGGAACTTGCGGTGGCTGGAATTGTGTTTCGTCGACTCTCCTAGGATTTTTGGAATATTTGGGTATTTATAGGGCGAAGAGGTGGTGTGGGAGGCCACTGAGGTGGGCACAACCCACCAGGGTGCGCCTGGGCCCGCAGGTGCGCCCAGGTGGATTGTGCCCCCCTCGGGGCACCCCTCTGGTACTTCTTTGGCCCAAGTTGTTCCTCTTGGTCCAGAAAAATTCTCCAAAAAGTTTAGCTGCGTTTGGTATTGATTTTCTGCGAAGTAAAAAAGCAAAAAACAACAACTGGCACTAGGCACTATGTCAATAGGTTAGTCCCAAGAAATGACAGAAAGTTGCTATAAAATTATTGTAAAACATCCAAGAATGATAATATAACAGCATGGAACAAGCAAAAATTATAGATACGTTGGAGACTGATAACCCACAAGTATAGGGGATCGTTTGTAGCCTTCTTCGATAAATAAGAGTGTCGAACCCAACGAGGAGCTAAAGGCAGAACAAATATTCCCTCAAGTTCTATCGACCACCGATACAACTCTACACACACTTGACGTTTGCTTTACCGGAAACAAGTATGAAACTATTTTGCAAGGATAAAACTACGAGTACTTTGCGAGAATAAAACTACGGATAAAAGTGGATAGCTTTTGTCAACAAGAAAGTCATTTGTCCCTAGGCAATCGATAACAAGTACCGGTAATCATTCTTGTAATTTTATATGTGGGAGAGGCATGAGCTAACATACTTTCTCTACTTGGATCATGTGCACTTATGATTGGACCCCTAGCAAGCATCCACAACTACTAAAGATCATTAAGGTCGTGAAACCCAACCATAGCATTAAGTATCAAGTCCTCTTTACTCCCATACGCCATAACCCACCTATCTGCTTTAGGCTGTTGTCACCCCCGCAACACCGGCAATAAGCAAACCATGAACATATTGCAACACCCTACAGCGGAGGCCCCTCACGTTTGCGCGAGACGGAGGGTACCGTAGGACAGCACCATAAATAAAATATACAATCATACCAACCAATATCACGATTAACTGATGTCTACTATGCAACCTTCTTCTTGTAGACGTTGTTGGGCCTCCAAGTGCAGAGGTTTGTAGGACAGTAGCAAATTTCCCTCAAGTGGATGACCTAAGGTTTATCAATCCGTGGGAGGTGTAGGTTGAAGATGGTCTCTCTCAAACAACCCTGCAACCAAATAAAAAAGAGTCTCTTGTGTCCCCAACACACCCAATACAATGGTAAATTGTATAGGTGCACTAGTTCGGCGAAGAGATGGTGATACAAGTGCAATATGGATGGTAGATATAGGTTTTTGTAATCTGAAAATATAAAAACAGCAAGGTAACTAATGATAAAAGGGAGCACAAACGGTATTGCAATGCGCTGAAACAAGGCCTAGGGTTCATACTTTCACTAGTGCAAGTTCTCTCAACAATAATAACATAATTGGATCATATAACTATCCCTCAACATGCAACAAAGAGTCACTCCAAAGTCACTAATAGCGGTGAACAAACGAAGAGATTATTGTAGGGTACGAAACCACCTCAAAGTTATCCTTTCTGATCGATCTATTCAAGAGTCCGTTCGATCTATCATAGAGTTCATACTAGAATAACACCTTAAGATACAAATCAACCAAAACCCTAATGTCACCTAGATACTCCAATGTCACCTCAAGTATCCGTGGGTATGATTATACGATATGCATCACACAATCTCATATTCATCTATCCAAACCAACACAAAGTACTTCAAAGAGTGCCCCAAAGTTTCTACCGGAGAGTCAAGACAAAAACGTGTGCCAACCTCTATGCATAAGTTCACAATGTTACGGAACCCGCAAGTTGATCACCAAAACATACATCAAGTAGATCACGTGAATATCCCATTGTCACCACAGATAAGCACATGCAAGACATACATAAAGTGTCCTCAAATCCTTAAAGACTCAATCCGATAAGATCACTTCAAAGGGAAAACTCAATCCATTACAAGAGAGTAGAGGGGAGAAACATCATAAGATCCAACTATAATAGCAAAGCTCGCGATACATCAAGATCGTACCACCTCAAGAACACGAGAGAGAGAAATCAAACACATAGCTACTAGTACATACCCTCAGCCCCGAGGGTGAACTACTCCCTCCTCGTCATGGAGATCGCCGGGATGATGAAGAAGGCCACCAGTGAGGGTTCCCCCCTCCGGCAGGGTGCCGGAACAGGGTCCCCATTGGTTTTTGGAAGTTCCGCCGCCGCAGGCCTCTGTAGCCACCAAAAAACAATCGGGACCCTGTTCCGGCACCCTGCTGGAGGGGGGATCCATCACTGGTGGCCATCTTCATCATCCCGACGCTCTCCATGACGAGGAGGGAGTAGTTCATCCTCGGGGCTGAGGGTATGTACCAGTAGCTATGTGTTTGATCTCTCTCTCTCTCTCATGTTCTTGATTCGGCACGATCTTGATGTATCGCGAGCTTTGCTATTATAGTTGGATCTTATGATGTTTCTCCCCCTCTACTCTCTTGTAATGGATTCAGTTTTCCCTTTGAAGTTATCTTATCGGATTGAGTCTTTAAGGATTTGAGAACACTTGATGTATGTCTTGCATGTGCTTATCTATGGTGACAATGGGATATTCACGTGATCTACTTGATGTATGGTTTGGTGATCAACTTGCGGGTTCAGTGACCTTGTGAACTTATGCATAGGGGTTGGCACACGTTTTCGTCTTGACTCTCCGGTAGAAACTTTGGGGCACTCTTTGAAGTTCTTTGTGTTGGTTGAATAGATGAATATGAGATTATGTGATGCATATCGTATAATCATACCCACGGATACTTGAGGTGACATTGGAGTATCTAGGTGACTTTAGGGTTTTGGTTGATTTGTGTCTTAAGGTGTTATTCTAGTACGAACTCTAGGATAGATCGAACGGAAAGAATAGCTTCGTGTTATTTTACTACAGACTCTTGAATAGATCGATCAGAAAGGATAACTTTGAGGTGGTTTCGTACCCTACAATAATCTCTTCATTTGTTCTCCGCTATTAGTGACTTTGGAGTGACTTTTGTTGCATGTTGAGGGATAGTTATATGATCCAATTATGTTATTACTGTTGAGAGAACTTGCACTAGTGAAAGTATGAACCCTAGGTCTTGTTTCGAAGCATTGCAATACCGTTTACGCTCACTTTTACCACTTGCTACCTTGCTGTTTTTATATTTTCAGATTACAAATACCTATATCTACCATCCATATTGCACTTGTATCACCATCTCTTCGCCGAACTAGTGCACCTATACAATTTACCATTGTATTGGGTGTGTTGGGGACAAAAGAGACTCTTTGTTATTTGGTTGCAGGGTTGCTTGAGAGAGACCATCTTCATCCTACGCCTCCCACGGATTGATAAACCTTAGGTCATCCACTTGAGGGAATTTGCTACTATCCTACAAACCTCTGCACTTGGAGGCCCAACAACGTCTACAAGAAGAAGGTTGTGTAGTAGACATCAATGCACAACCCTGATGACAAGTCGAGTAATTGGTTCATACTTTTTAACGCGCTTCACCTTTTTTAACTCTCACGCAATACACGAGCGCAAGCCATGGATATAGCACTACGGGTGGAATAGAGTATGATGACAGGGGTAAATATAAAGAAGACAAAAAAGTAAGAAAGTCTCACATCGACGTGGCTAACCGACGGGCTATGGAGATGACCATCAATTGATATCAACGTGAGGAGTAGGGATTGCCATGCAACGAATGCTCTAAGAGCTATAAGTGTATGAAAGCTCAATATGAAACTAAGTGGGTGTGCATCTAATCCTATAATGAAAAATTCCCACTAGTATATGAAAGTCACAACATAGGAGACTGTCCATATGAAAAACATGGTGCTACTTTGAAGCACAAGTGTTGGTAAAGGATACTAACAATGCCCCTTCTCTCTTTGTTTTTTTCTTTTTCTTTTCTTCTTCTTTTTTTCCTTTTTCCTTTTCTCTCATTGTTTGGAGTCTCATCCCGACTTGTGGGGGAATCATAGTCTCCATCATCCTTTCCTCACTGGGGCACTGCTCTAAAAATGAATAATGATGATCATCACACTTCTATTTACTTATAACTAAAATAAAAACAAAAATTACAACTCGGTACCTATGACAAAGTATGACTCTATATGAATGCCTCTGGCAATACCAGGATGTGCAATGATCTAGCATAACATGTATGAAAAATGATGAACGGTGGCTGATCCACAACTGCCATGTCAGCTATATGATCATGGAAAGCAATATGACAATGAATCCTCAAGTCATCAAACAGAAGCGGTGGAAGTTGCATGGCAATATATCTCGGAATGGCCTTGGAAAAGCCATAATAGGTAGGTATGGTGGCTGTTTTGAGGAAGATATAATAAGGATTATGTGTGATAGAGCGTATCATATCATGAGGTTTGGATGCACCGGCGAAGTTTGCACCGAATCTCGAGGTGAGAAAGGGCGATGCACGGTACCGTAGAGGCTAGCAAATTGCGAAAAGGTAAGAGTGCGTATAATCCATGGACTCACATTAGTCATAAAGAACTCATATACTTATTGCAAAAGCTTATTAGCCCTCGAAGCAAAGTACTACTACGCATGCCCCTAGGGGGTAGATTGGTAGGAAAAGACCATCGCTCGTCCCCGACCGCCATTCATAAGGAAGACAATCAATAATAAATCATGCTCCAACTTCATATCATAATGAGAGACTATACGTGCATGCTTCGAGAATCACAAACCTTAACACCAATATTGTTACTAACCACAACCGTTTACTAGTACCTCCCACATATTCCATCTCTCTATATCGCAAAACTATTACAAGGAATCAAACATATCATATTCAGTGATCCATAAGTTTTATGTAGGATTTCATGACTAACCATGCAATTGACCAATTCCTGTTGACTCTCTAAATAGATATAAGTGAAGCATGAGAGTTTAATTCTTTCTACAAAAGATCATGCTCTAACAAATATAAGTGAAGCAAAAGAGCATTCTTCAAACAACGGTTTTCTATGTGAAGAGAAACAGGCAATCCAAACTTCAAATGATATAAGTGAAGCACATGAAGCATTCTATAAAGCCACACTCAAAAGATATAAGTGAAGTGCAATGAGCATTCTATAAATCAACCATGGACTATCTCATACCAGCATGGTGCATAAAAGAAAAGTGAAAAATAAACACAAAAGACGCTCCAAGATTGCACGTATCACATGAACGAAACAAGAACGAAAACATACCGATACTTGTTGAAGAAAGATGGGATGCCTTCCGAGGCATCCCCAAGCTTAGACGCTTGAGTCTCCTTGAATATTTACTTGGGGTTCCTTGGGCATACCCAAGCTTTAGATCTTGCCTCTCCTCCTTCTCCTCATATCGAGACCTCCTCGGTCTTTGATCACTTCATCCACACAAAACTCAACAGAAAGCTCGGTAAGATCCGTTAGTATAATAAAGCAAATCACTACTCTAAGTACTGTTGCAAACCAATTCATATTTTATTTTTGCATTGTAACTACTGTAATATAACTGTTTCATGGCTTATACCACCCATAGAATCGATAGTTTCATCAAAACAAGCAAAACAATGCATCAAAAACAGAATCTGTCTTAAACAGGACAGTCTATAGTAATCTGAACATTCACCATACTTCTGTTACTCCAAAAATTCTGAAACAATTATTAAAAATAAACAATTTGTATAGCAAGACTGTGCAAAAAATTTCAGAAGCTTTCGACATTCCAGTAAAAAAATTAAAATCACGTGCTGTAGCCAAAGTTTCTGTTTTTGCATCGCACATACCAACAAACAATCTACTCATCCTAAAGGCAAATCTTGGCACAATTTTTTTACAATACAAATGATTTGTACAAGGGGATAATTATTTTTGTTTAAAATTTTCTGTAATTAAGATTCACAAAGTTTCCATGGGCATGAACAAAGTTCAAGGCTAGCTCCCACTTTCACAATGCTCGTCCCTCTCACTTTCACTTTTCTTTTTGTGAAGTTTTAAGTTCCCCTCTATATTTTTGTTTTTAAACTTTATAAAAGCACTCAACAGAAATAAATGACTCTCTAAAACTTCCGGGTTGTCTCCCAGGCAACGCTTTCTTTAAATCCATTAAGCTAGGCATAAAGTGCTCAAGTAATGAATCCACCCGGATCCCAAGGTATATCAAAGCCAATTTTAATTAACAATGATTTGACATTTAGTAGTGAGCACAAAGCAACATATATTATGCAATTACGAAGTCTAACTCCCTTCCTATGCATTGGCATGTCATATAAGAACAATTCATGCACATCAAGTAAAGGCCAATACATAGCATAAGCGGTTCCTTGCAATTTTATCATGTTGGAAAGAGGCGGAGATGTAGTTCCCCTCTCATAATAATTGCAAGTAGGAGATGCAAGCACATGCATATTATATTCATCAAAATTATCATGTGCAATGGTAAAAGGTAATCCATTAATGTAATCCTTAATAAGTGCAAACTTCTCCGATATAGTGTAGTTTGGAGATTCAAAAATATAATACGACTATCATGTGTGGGTGCAATAGGAACAATTTCATGTTTAACATAAGGAACAATAGCAAGTTCATCTCCATATGCATAATTCATGTTGGCATCTTGGCCACAAGCATAACAAGCATCATCAAAAAGGGATATTTCAAATAAATCAACGGGATCATAGTAATCATCATAGCATTCACCCTTCGGTAAGAACGAAGGGAAATTTAACAATGTATGGGATAAAGAGTTACTCTCATTAGAAGGTGGGCACGGGTGATCAATCCGCTCTTCCTCGTTTTGTTCTTCGCTCTCTTCCTCATATTTTTCATCCAATGAGCTCACAGTTTCATCATTTTCTTCTTCCATAGACTCCTGCAAAACGTTAATCTCTTCTTAGACAACAGAGTTATTCTCAATAAATACATCAATATCGTAATTGTATTTATAATTATCATAGCAATATTTAAGGATAGCAAAATTTTCTGGTCTATAAACTGAATCATCAAAATCTTCAAACTTCTTAAACAAAGATTCAATTTCATGTGCACCCTTAAAAGCAACAAATTCTTCTATTCGTTCCACATCATAGTAATCATATATACCATTAGCATAAGAAGCTAAGGTTTTATTATCATTGAATTTGCATACAAAAGGGAAGATGTGGAGCATTCATTCTAGAGCAACAAGTATAATCATGTCTCAAGCATAGATCCCGAGCATACAAATGCAACTTATAAATTTGATCCCATAAAAGTTTCCCTTTTTGTGTCAACCGATAATCCCTAAAGTATTCATGTTGATCCAACGTTACTCCCATTATCAAGTTGAATGGGGTTTTCTCAGGATTATCAAAGTAGTGCATAATATTTTTCACATAACGAGCATTGCGGGTTTTAGGAGGTTCCCCATCTCCATGAGTAGCAAGTACAACTAATTTTTTTGGTGTTTCGTGTTCCATATCCATAACTAAAGATAGAGAACAACTTAGAACAGAAAATAAAAACTACTTAGTGATAAAGCAAACAAGTGCATACGAGAATATTCACCCCACGCTATTGCTCCCCGGCAACGGCGCCAGAAAAAGGTCTTGATAGCGCACAAGTATAGGGGATCGTTTGTAGCCTTCTTCGATAAATAAGAGTGTCGAACCCAATGAGGAGATAAAGGCGGAACAAATATTCCCTCAAGTTCTATCGACCACCAATACAACTCTACGCACACTTGACGTTTGCTTTACCGGAAACAAGTATGAAACTATTTTTCAAGGATAAAACTACGAGTACTTTGCGAGAATAAAACTATGGATAAATTGCAAGGTAATAAAAGTGGATAGCTTTTGTCAACAAGAAAGTCATTTGACCCTAGGCAATCGATAACAAGTACCGGTAATCATTCTTGTAATTTTATATGAGGGAGAGGCATGAGCTAACATACTTTCTCTACTTGGATCATATGCACCTATGATTGGACCCCTAGCAAGCATACGCAACTACTAAAGATCATTAAGGTCGTGAAACCCAACCATAGCATTAAGTATCAAGTCCTCTTTACTCCCATACGCCATAACCCACTTATCCGCGTTTAGGCTGCTGTCACCCCCGCAACACCGACAATAAGCAAACCATGAACATATTGCAACACCCTATAGTGGAGGCCCCTCATGTTTGCGCGAGACGGAGGGCACCGTAGGATGGCACCATAAATAAAATATACAATCATACCAACCAAGATCACGATTAACCCATAGGACAAAACGGATCTACTCAAATATCATAGGATAACCAAATATCATTGGGAAATAATATATGGAGTTGAGCACCATGTTTAAGTAGAGATTACAACGGGAAGAAGGGGTGCTACACCGCTGCATAGAGGGGGAGAAAGTTGGCGTAGACAGTAGCAAGATTGTTGATGTAGATCGCCGTCGCGATCCTAGCCCCGGCGGCACTCCGGCGCCACTGGGAGAGAGGGGGAGAGAGCCCCCTCCTTCTTCTTCTTATTCCTTGGCCTCCCCCCTAGATGGGAGGAGAGTTCCCCCTCTGGTCCATGGTATCCATGGTGGCGGAGGGGCGGGAGCCCCTCCAAGATTGGATCTCCCTCTCTGTTCTCTTTTGTTTCGCGTTCCCCAGATCTGGCCGAAAACCGTTTCTTATATTCCGGGAGATCCGTAACTCCGATTGCGCTGAGATTTTAACACGATTTTTTTCCGGATATAAGCTTTCTTGCGCCCGAAGTAGAGCTCCAACCGATGTTCGAGGAGGGCACAACCCACCACCACACGCTAGGGGCCTCTAGCGCGCCCTGGTATCTTGTGGGCTGTGTGGGCCTCCGTTTGAGGTGATTCCAACTCCCAAAAATCACATAAATTCTAAAATAATTATCCGTACAATTTTATTGCATTTGGACTTCATTTGATATGGATTTTCTGCGATACAAAAAACATGCAACAAACAGGAACTGGCACTAGGCACTGGATCAATTTGTTAGTCCAATAAATCATATAAAAAGTTGCCAAAAACATGTGAAAGTTGTATAATATTGGCATGAAATAATCAAAAATTATAGATACGATGGAGACATATCAGAGACGTATCGGCATCTTGAAGCTTAATTCCTACTCGTCCTCGAGTAGGCAAATGATAAAAACATACTTTTTGATGTGGAATGTTGCCTAACATGTTCATCACATATTCTTTTGTTTTGTAGCATGGACATTTGGACTTCTATATGATTCAGAGCAATAGTCTAGTTTTGACATGAAGAATTAAATACTCAAGAATATCAACAAGCAACCATGTCTTTCGAAATATCAACACTAAAGCAAGTTATCCCTAGCCCATCATGCTCAATTATTGATCCATTCATGAAACACACTTGCATATTAGCTATACCCAATGCTCAAGTACGATCATAGTGCCCCTTAGTTGGTGCTTTATAAGAGAAGATGGAGACTCAAATAAAAATAAAAATTGCATAAAGTAAATAGAAAGGCCCTTCGCAGAGGGAAGTACGGATTTGAAGAGGTGCCAGATCTCAAAGCTTAAATTGAAAGATAAATTTTTTGAGAGGCATACTTCTCCCGTCAACGAAAATGATCGAGTAATTCCCAACACTTTCCAAGCTAGATATATCATAGGCGGTTCCCAAATAGAAAATAAAGTTTATTCCTTTTTCCACCATTCTTTCACATTCCACAGCTAGCCGTATCCACGGGTACTGTCCATACCAACACTTTCCAAGGAATTTATTACTTGACAATATAAAGTAAATTTCTTTTTCATTTTGGGATTGGGCATCCCTATTACCGCCGTACTGTCGTGCAACGACAAGTGAATAAACACTCATCTTGAGAATAACACATCTAGCATGGAAAATAATGGCCACCCCCTGCCGCTTCATGAGCGGTACGGGCACACAAAAACGAAATTTATTTTGAAAATTAGAGATGACACATACAAATTTGCTTAGAACGGTATGGGAATACCGTATATAGGTAGGTATGGTGGAGTCATATGGCAAAGCTGGGTTTAAGGATTTTGGATGTACAAGTAGTATCTCTACTTAGTACAAGTGAAGGCTAGCAAATAGATTGAGAAGCATCCAACCAAGAAACGAAAAACCACATAAGCGAGCATTAAGCATAACTAACACCGAATAATGCACCACAAGTAGGATGTAATTTCATTGCATAACTATTGATTTTCATGCTTGCATAGGGAATCACAAACCTTAACACCAATATTCTTACTAAAGCATAATTACTCACCAACATGACTCAGATATTATTATCATCATATCGCAAAACTATTACAAAGAATCAATTTATTTTATCCAATGATCTTCATGAAAGTTTTTATTATATCCCTCTTGAATATCTATCACTTTGGCACTAATTTCATATGTTGCAATTGCTTTTGATAAACACAAACAAATTTAAGTGAAGAACATGAGCATAATTTTTTTGTCTCTCAAAATAATATAAGTGAAGCATGAGAGAATTTCTTAAAAAATATTAAAGCACACCGTGCTCAAAAAGATATAAGTGAAGCACTAGAGCAATTCCATAGCTCAAAAAATTTAAGTGAAGCAATGAAGAGCAATTATAACAAATCATAGCATAATTTTGGCTCTCTCAAATAAGTGTGTTCAGCAAGGATAGATGACAGAAACTAAAAAGCAAAACAAGCAAAGACTCATATCATACAAGACGCTCCAAGAAAAACTCATGACATGTGACGAATAAAAATATAGCTCCAAGTAAAATAATGATGGTCATTAGAAGAAAGAGGGGATGCCTTCCGGGGCATCCCCAAGCTTACTTGCTTGTTTCTCTTTGGATAATAACTTGGGGTGTCATGGGGCATCCCAAGCTTAGGCTCTTCTTACTCCTTATTCCTTCATCCATCGTGATCTCACCAAAAACTTGAAAACTTCAATCACATAAAACTCAACAAAACCTTTGTGAGATCTGTTAGTATAAGAAAGCAAATCACCACTCTAAGTACTATTGCAAACACATTCATATTTTATTTTTGCATTATATCTATTGTATTCCAACTTTACCATGGCTTATACCCCCCGATACAAACCATAGATTCATCAAAATAAGCACACAACACAAAGAAAATAGAATCTGTCAAAAAACAGAATAGTTTGTAGCAATCTGAAAACTTCGTATACTTCTATAACTCCAAAAATTCTGAAAAATTGGGAAAACGTAGGCAATTTGTATATCAATCTTGTGTAAAAACTTCAGAATTTTTCGTCACTTCTGTGATTTATTAAAATTATTTTACTGGATGCAAAAGTTTGTGTTTTTCAACAAGATCAAATCAACTACCACCAAACATAATCCCAAAGGCTTTACTTGGCACAAAAAACTAATTAAAACATAAAAAACACAATCATAACATTAGCATAATTGTGCAAATAGAAAGAAAAAGGTAAAATAAAATTTATTCATTGGGTTGCCTCCCAACAAGCGATATCGTTTTATGCCCCTAGCTAGGCATAATGCATATATTAAAGTATCATCTTTAGTTCTAGATCCATAACATGCCCGCATGATTGATTCAGATGGTGGCCTAATTCTTGTTCTAGGGAAGTGTTCCATACCCTTCCTTAGTGGAAATTCAAATTTAATATTGCCTTCTTTCATATCCATCACGGCACCTATAGTGCATAAAAACAGTCTACCAAGTATAATTGGACAAGACAGATTGCAATCAATACCAAGAACAATAAAATCTATGGGCACATAATTCCTATTTGCAAGAATAAGAACATCATTAATTCTTCCCATAGGCTTTTTAATAGTATAATCCACCAAGTGCAAATTAAGAGAACATTCTTCAACATCGGTAAGACCAAGCACATCACATAAAGATTTCGGAATTGTGGAAACACTAGCACCCAAATCACATAAAGCAAAACACTCATAATTTTTAATCTTGACTTTGATAGTAGGTTCCCATTCATCATGTAATTTTCTAGGAATTGAAATCTCTAATTCCAACTTTTCTTCTAAAGCTTTCATCATGGCATCTATGATATGTTT
This sequence comes from Triticum aestivum, assembly GCF_018294505.1. Classification (NCBI taxonomy): domain Eukaryota; kingdom Viridiplantae; phylum Streptophyta; class Magnoliopsida; order Poales; family Poaceae; genus Triticum; species Triticum aestivum. Next base: position 334,148,370 of record NC_057814.1, read on the forward strand.
AGTAAAAGCTTTATTTTGTTCATAAGCATGGGGTGAATTTATCATGGATTGTAACAAAGAAATACAATCAATCAAGGAGCAATTATCATAATTAAAGTCTTTGTAATCCAAAAGAGTGGGCACATCACTAGTTAAAGTTTTGACCTCTCCAAACCCACTTTTATCAAATTTTTCATCAAGATTTTCACCCTCCGAATTGTCGGGACGCCTTCTAGATAAAGTTGACTCTTCTTCAGTCCCTTTATCCTCAATTTAATTTTACCAAACAAAGAATAAATAGAAGAAACACCAATCAGTTTAAGATCTTCATCATTTTTATTAAAGCAATCGGTAGCGAATGCTCTTTCTAAAAATTCTCTTTTAGCTATAAGCATAGCGGTTCTTTTCTTACTTTCATCCATAGAAACATATAAAGCTTTAATTGATTCTTCAACCTTGGGCACAAAAATTTTCAACTTGAGATTTTCTACGTCGTGGGAAATTCTATCAATGCTTCTAGGCATATCATCAATCTTATTCAACTTTTCCTCTATCGTAGTATTGAAAGCTTTTTGAGCATTGATAAATTCTTTAATATTATTCTCAAGATCAGAGGTGTTCCTATTATTATTATGAGAAGGGTTACCATAGGAATTACAATAATTATTAGAGGAAATTTCCCGGGAAAGGCCTAGGATTAAAATTACCTCTATAAGCATTGTTATTAAAGTTGTTTCGCGAGATCTGTTAGTATAAGAAAGCAAATCACCACTCTAAGTACTATTGCAAACCATTCATATTTTATTTTTGCATTATATCTACTGTATTCCAGCTTTACCATGGCTTATACCCCCCGATACAAACCATATATTCATCAAAATAAGCACACAACACAAAGAAAATAGAATATGTCAAAAACAGAATAGCCTGTAGCAATCTGAAAACTCCATATACTTCTGTAACTCCATTTTTTTTTGAAAAATTAGGAAAACGCAGGCAATTTGTATATCAATCTTGTGTAAAAACTTCAGAATTTTTCGTCACTTCTGTGATTTATTAAAGATATTTTACTGGACGCAAAAGTTTGTGTTTTTCAACAAGATCAAATCAACTACCACCAAACATAATCCCAAAGGCTTTACTTGGCACAAAAAACTAATTAAAACATAAAAAAAACACAATCATAACATTAGCATAATTGTGCAAATAGAAAGAAAAAGGTAAAATAAAATTTATTCATTGGGTTGCCTCCCAACAAGCCCTATAGTTTTATGCCCCTAGCTAGGCATAATGCATATATTAAAGTATTATCATCTTTAGTTCTAGATCCATAACATGCCCGCATGATTGATTCAGATGGTGGCCTAATTCTTGTTCTAGGGAAGTGTTCCATACCCTTCCTTAGTGGAAATTCAAATTTAATATTGCCTTCTTTCATATCAATCACGGCACCTATAGTGCGTAAAAACGGTCTACCAAGTATAATTGGACAAGACAGATTGCAATCAATATCAAGAACAATAAAATCTATGGGCACATAATTCCTATTTGCAAGAATAAGAACATCATTAATTCTTCCCATAGGCTTTTTAATAGTACAATCCACCAAGTGCAAATTAAGAGAACATTCTTCAACATTGGTAAGACCAAGCACATCACATAAAGATTTTGGAATTGTGGAAACACTAGTACCCAAATCACATAAAGCAAAACACTCATAATTTTTAATCTTGACTTTGATAGTAGGTTCCCATTCATCATGTAATTTTATAGGAATTGAAATCTCTAATTCCAACTTTTCTTCTAAAGCTTTCATCATGGCATCTACGATATGTTTAGTAAAAGCTTTAGTTTGTTCATAGGCATGGGGTTAATTTATCATGGATTGTAACAAAGAAATACTCCCTCCGTCCCGTAATGTAAGAGCATTTTTTACACTAGTGAGTGCCAAAAACGCTCCTATATTATGGGACGGAGGGAGTACAATCAATCAAGGAGCAATTATCATAATTAAAGTCTTTGTAATCCAAAAGAGTGGGCACATCACTAGTTAAAGTTTTGACCTCTCCAAGCCCACTTTTATCAATTTTTTCATCAAGATTTTCACCCCCCGAATTGTCGGGACGCCTTCTAGCTAAAGTTGACTCTTCTTCAGTCCCTTTATCCTCAATTTTAATTTTACCAAACAAAGAATAAATAGAAGAAACACCAATCAGTTTAAGATCTTCATCATTTTTATTAAAGCAATTGGTATCAAAATATGCTCTTTCTAAAAATTCTCTTTTAGCGCTAAGCATAGCGGTTCTTTTCTTACTTTCATCCATAGAAACATATAAAGCTTTAATTGATTCTTCAACATTGGGCAAAAAAATTTCAACTTGAGATTTTCTACGTCGTGGGAAATTCTATCAATGCTTCTAGGCATATCATGAATCTTATTCAACTTTTCTTCTATCGTAGTATTGAAAGCTTTTTGAGCATTGATAAATTCTTTAATATTATTCTCAAGATCAGAGGTGTTCCTATTTTTATTATGAGAAGGATTACCATAGGAATTACCATAATTATTAGAGAAAATTTCCCGGGAAAGGCCTAGGATTAAAATTACCTCTATAAGCATTGTTATTAAAGTTGTTTCGCGAGATAAAATTCACATCTACGACATCACTATTTTGCTCAATCAAAGTAGACAAAGGGACATCATTAAGATCAATAGGAGAATTTTTATTAGCATCCAATTTCATAAGAGCACCAACCTTTTCACTCAAATTAGAAATTTCTTCAATCGAATTAACTTTTTTACTAGTAGGTGCTCTTCCGGTATGCCATTGTCAATAATTTTTCATAATATTATCTAGCAATTTAGTAGCTTCACCTAAAGTAATTTCCATAAAAGTACCACCCGCGATGGAATCTAAAAGATTTCTAGAAACGAAATTCAATCCTGCATAAAATTTTTGTATAATCATCTAAAGATTTAAACAATGAGTAGGACAATTTCTTAGCATCAATTTCATTCTTTCCCAAGATTGCGCAACATGTTCATGTTCAAGTTGCTTAAAATCCATGATCTGAGTTCTAATGGAAATAATTTTCGCGGGCGGAGAATACTTAGTAATAGAAGCATCTTTGCACTTATCCCAAGAATCGATACTATTGCGAGACAAAGAAGAAAACCACATTTTTGCACGATGATAGGGGCAAAGGTGTCCCGTCTTTCGATGAGATGGTGGCTATCGTTTTGGAGGAAGTTGACTTTGACGATCCGACTACGAACGTGCGAGGACGTCGCACCTTAGCAATCGCTAAACCAACTCTGAGAGGTTATTGACCACGCCGGAGCACAACTAGTAAGACTTCCTTTTTTTTCTCCAAACGTGATGATCCAAGGCAATTGATTTTTTAACTTCCAAAATCTTTCTCCAAAGAAAACGGATCTGTACGCCCAAACAACCAACACGCCAACTTTTTTTCCTCCGATCTCCACTTCTTCTATATGAAATCTGCTCTTTTTCTTTTTGCACAACTCTTTCTTCCGAGAAAAACAACCGATCAGTAGTCCTTTATGCTCTCTCCTTTTCCATTCCAATGTAGCAATTCAATTTTCTCTCTCGAAGATGAATACGACTGCAAGATGAACTGATGAGATGATGACGATGAACAACGGCGGTGAGTGGTGATAGCGGAAGATGACAACAAAGATGGTGTATGCAGATGCGGCGTGAACAAAACGTGACCAGAACTCGAAACTCTAAAAATCTAGACACCAAAAACTAGCAACTCGACACACGATGCAACCGAAAATTCAACAATGCAAAAACTAAGTAGTAATGGCGAAAAGGCTCAGACTGTCTGGGACACAGATGAACTAATCTGACCTCTTTTTTTGGCTTTTTCTTGGACTCTAGGTATGAAGAACGGATGCAATCTAGACTAGTAAAAACTGAAAAATCTCACCGAGCAACCTGAAAACTGATAACACTTGATAGAGGCGAGGGTGTCCCGATCTTTCGATGAGATGATAACTATCGATTTGGTGGAGCCGACTTTGATGATCCGACTACAAACGTGCACGACGTTGCGCCTTAGCAATCGCTAAACCAACTCCGAGAGGTTATTGACCACGCCGGAGCACGATCAACCAGACCACGAAGGTCTATTCCTGCAAGCAATCGAAGAACAAGCAAGAATATGATTAAGCAATCTGATATTGTGAATATGGATGAAGTATTGATAAAAGTGGGGTTTCATAAGCGGTCTTGGTTTGGTCGTTGGACACAAACAAAGTACACGAAGTTGCAGCGATGGCTAACTTTTAACTAAATAAAATCCAAGTCTAAACGATGCCTTAAGGGTTATATTTATAGGGAAAAGAGAGGGGATTTTGTCCACCCTTGGCAAGGTGGGACTAAAACACCTCCTAAGTCGTTTCCCCTACAATATGGACTCTAAAAATAGATTACATGGGCCTGGCCCAAAATAAGGTCGCGCCACACCAATAATAAGCTATGGACGAAATTTATGAAAGGCTATCTTGTATATTTCGTCCATCTTCTTGTATGTCATCATGGTGGCTTCAAAGTCCGGAAATCTCCACTTGAACCTCCGTTCTTGTTCTCCTCGCACGCACCTTCATCTCCGTGCTTGACCATGCTCCAATGTTCAACCTTCTTGTCCGTGCTAGGCCCTTCAATTGCAAACAACACAAATGTATCTAAGTTAGGCAGCATCATATTCTCATGAACACTAGAAACATTACCAAGAAACGAAAGTACCTGATAATTTAATTGGCATATCTGAGCTCTAGCAACTGTTCTAAGAGGTAAAATAGCAGGGGATATGGGTGTAACTGTGGTGGCCATGTCCTCATCAAGCGATTAGATAGCCACAGTGCTATCATACCTAACTTTGCACACAAGACAAGGCACATTAAATGCATCGCTTAGTGTCACATCGTGGGTGTAGCCCGGCAAGCCTTGCCATGCTATTCAACCACCTTCTCGCCTGTCTGCATGACACGCCTCTGGACGGGGTCATTTAGGGGTGTTCTTCCTCAGAAATGGCTGCCACATGCCAAATGACAGCCACTTAACCACCTGGGGGCTCGACACCGCACTGATAGGTGACTTGCGTTGTTGTGAGGTGGAGCGGTAGAGCCTTGGCGGGGTGATCCGCCCTTGGTGCCCCCTACAAGTCTTGAGACTTGTCTTCGATGCGGCCTCGACCTGACTGGGCTCGCCTGCCAGGTGAGGGAGGTTTTTCCTTAGTGATATCTTGCTCATTTGGCTTGTCTTGGTCTTCTTGATCCTCCCTTTTATTTATCAAAGAGTTATTTGTTCCGCTTGGCCTTGTCTTGGATGTTGTAACCTTGTTGTTGAGCCTGTGTAAAGTCAGGGCAACACACACAAGGGTTTGTAGCACCGACATCATGATACCAAGATGTTGTAGGGTGGAAACCCTAGGGACGATCTTTCATGATTGGAGCGGATCCTATGAAGAACACGAGGGGAAACACGAGGCGAAAACGAGAGGAAACACTCAAATCAACGAGAAACGATCACACATGTGCTAGATCCATGAACATAGAGAGTGGTACAAGATCCAAACACAACAAAAGACGATACAAGAGGCTGTAGTTCTTCTTCGTGAGGAGGTATTGAGGGGTATTCCCGTGAGGGGTCTTGAATCCACTTCGGGGATCTTCTCCATAGAGGTCGTGAACACCGATGGAGGAGGTATCAAGCGGATGAGCAAAGCTCTATCTCTCAAATGAGCTAATCCTTTGCTAACCCTAGAAAGAGGGAGGAGAAGGGGTATATATAGTCTAAGGGGGCGAAGGGATACATGGGCCTCGGCCCTTTACTGTGCGCAGATAGGCGGAGCCTGACGTCCGGGGTCAGGCCGGATGTCCGGGCCTTCACGAGGAGCCGGATGTCCGCCGAGGGGCCGGATGTCCGGGCTGGCAGGGTCTGGCTTCGGTGCTCTCTGGAGAGCTGTGGTCTGTATTTCTGGGCTGGTGGCCGAATGTCCGGCTGCTCATGAC